>NC_092029.1:22668384-22968384 GCF_042242105.1 Pempheris klunzingeri
GTGAATGGGCTGAGACAGCAGTGTGGTCCAGACCTTGGACCTCTGTTGTATTGTGTCAGTAAACTTCTGAATGTCAGTATATCATTGAGAGGAACTCAAACATCCAATATAAATTCTAAATATAAATGTTTTATTGGTTTTAACTGCAATCTGTCATTACAAAAGAAACCATGAACAGAGTAATGTAGACAGCAGCAGCTGCTGGACAATACATTCAACAGCTGCTCATCAGCCAGTCCTGATCAGCTCAGACCTCCAGGACCACTGTTCATCTGCTAAGTCACAGAAGAACATGAAGGCACATGTGGCAAACATGGAATGTATTTATAGGCACTTCACGGGGGAAAAGTGGTTGAAAAGAACCTTTACGTTGTCATCGTCATCATCTAGACTCAAAGTGCTTGTAAGTCTGTGCGTGACACTGTCAAACGTCTGCCATCTCTGCAAAGGAAGAGCTTAGAAGGCTTTTGTCACAGAGTAAAAGCAATTCAGTGACTGTGATGCCCAAATGAGAACATCCCCCCACAGGCTAGAAAGGCAGCCAGGCGTGGAGCAGGATGCTGTGTCCGGTGGCCATGAGAACCCTGCCTAGCAGCACCTCCTGCCCTCACAGTGTCCACACCTGAACTGACTGTGCAGCTCGAGCTTAGTATCCTGATTAGTCTGAATCTCTGTTAACTTTTCTCATCACTTCAACTTGATTCTGGCAGCTGCACCTCGTTCCTCACAGAGAAGACAAAGTCTGTGGCGATGCCTCTGGTGTGCACGGATGCTTCCAGAGCGTCTGTGCCCCCCAGATGGCCACAGACGACCTCCAGCTGCAGCCCAACAAGTGGTCGGAGCAAACAATAAATAAAAAAGCTGTGCTTTAAATAAGACTTTCTAAATAAATCAAGTGTTACAAAAGAATTAAAGTGTCATACCTTAACTGTGAAAACAAAAACAGCTGTTGACAATATTGTGATTAATAAGGAGGATCATAATTTAACATAAAATATATATTCTATTGTCTCATTAGCCAGATAAATACAAAATAAAAATGCTTAAGATCAACAATAAATACACATAGATAAATAAGCAGTGACAGCCAAAGCTCCACTCTGAAGGCTTTGGGAACAAACGGGACAATAATAATGATGAATGTGGTGGAACAGAAGGGGGGGGAGGGGGCTCCAGGAAGCGTACAGGCTGTGGCACAGACAGTCATTACAATAATAATGGCGAAGATGATGATGATGATAATGGCCGTCTGAACATAAACAACACTGCAACACACCGAGTACAGCACACAGACACTGTGTACTGACCCCGCACACACTTATATAATAAGTCCTGTTCTTTCTGCGAATTCACATTGGCTCCATCCTGGCACCAGTGGGGGCCTGTACACCAATCACCAGCTCAGGGTGGGGGGGTGGGGGTCTGGTGTTGTGAAGTGACTATGTGGCTACACAGAGCAACGGTGCACAGAGCAATGTGCTTCTCCTGTAAACAGGGCTGAGGAGGAGAAGGGAGTCAGGGAGGGGGAATGGCCTCCATCTTCCTTCCTTTTCCTCCTTCCTCCAGGGATGCTGAATGCTCAATCATCAGAAATAGAGAGCCTGCTGAAGATGGGAAGGCGGCGAGAGGCATCCAGGAGAGGGGACTCTGAGCCGCTCTGACTGCCCAGGCTGCTCTGGTAGCCCTCCTGGTCATAGAGCGAGTCTGGGGGGCTGGTGGGGCTGTCTGATATGGGCAGGAAGGAGGAGGGGGTGGGCGGGGTTGGACCATGAGGCTCAAACATGGGCGGGGGCCCCAGGCTGGGGAAGAACAGGCTTGCGAGCTCCTGGCTGGAGTAGGTGAAGGGGTTGCTCTGCCACTCTGCGAGGTCTTCGGCTGAAAACGTGGGAGGTGGTGTGACGGAGGTGGGGCTGTCCTCCAGGACACCATCGCCGCTGCAGCTTGGGAAGCCAGCAAAGCTGAAGCTGTGCTGCAGCCGAGGCCGCTCCATCTTGTTGAAGGCAGAGAGGGGAGGGGGCCCGCGGCGCTCCTCTGCGTTGTGGATGAAGTGGCAACGGGGGCCGTACGGACAGAAGCCGATGGTGTGGAACGTGCGGCACAGCTCCGTCTTGTACTTTGGGTGGCGGCTCAGGCTGCGCAGCTCACGCATGCCGTGGGCAAACTGGCACTTGTCGCCATACTTACAGGCGCCGTTCTCCTCAAAGGGTCGGCACAGCTCAGTTTTATAGCGGCTCAAGTTGACTTGGCTGCCTCCACCCACACATGGCTGACTGACTGGCTGCGGACCCAGCTCTGAGTAGGAGCGCTCGCGGAATCTGTTCTCCTTGTTGTTGCTGCTGCCCAGCAACACGGGGGGCTCTGTTTTAAGGCACTGGCTCTGGCTAAACTTTGCAGTGGGGAGGCTGACTGAGTGACGCCGTTGGAATGGGCCTCCTGCAGAGGGGGCCCCCACCACCTTCCTGTCCAGCAGGGACCCAGGGGGGGCACAGGAGGAGAGGTTGGCACTGGAGCACGGGAAAGATGCCAGCTGAGGTCCACCCAGACTGCTGCTGTAGTCCAACATCTTACTGTTCTGGAAGCACAAACACGTGGGATTCAGAAATATCAACATTTCATCTGAGGTGACCAGAAGCTCTGAGCCGTGAATATGTTCACACCCTGAGGACTGGGGGGGCAAGCCCTCAGAAAATTAACAGTTCAGGCAGTTACACACAGCTCACACAAAGACAGTCAGACATGATGGAGCAGGTTCTGCAGCACATGTTTTATTGTGTGGCCATAATGAGTGTCTTTATTTCACCCTTCATGAACACGTGACTGCTCATGACAGGGTTCATCTGCTGACAGCTATGTGGCTTTTGCTTTCTACATATTTTGGTTTCTTTCCTTAAACTGGAGCCATAATTCCATCAGAGCCAGATTAGGTGAGCACAAGTGTAAATAATACCAGTTTATACTACTCTGTTGTTAAAGGAGGAGGAACCAGCTGGGATGGATTTAAATACCATATTTTAACAGATCACTTTCCACATTCAAGTGTCTCATACAGCCTCTACTGTCTCTGACGCGGCCTTGCAGCTGCTGTGGAGCAGGTTTCTTTCTGCTGAAGGGTTGCATAGTGTGACGCCTCTGTGATGCAGCAGTCCACTGGATAATATAAGTGCACTCTCTGGTCCAACAGTGTGGTGTATCCCTGCCATTGCTGGACTTCAGCTCCACCATCAGTGTGAGGCCTCAATGAGCGGATGAAGAGCAGGTGGACACTGCAGCTGACCAGCTCCCAGCCTCCTCAGACTACAGCAGCACCATTAGGTGCACTGCTTTAACATAGCGACCAGCTCACCTCACACACAGTCCACGGAGGCAGGCAGCCTCTCTGGTTATAAGCAGCGGTGTGTCTGCTCCCACTCAGCTCCCACACTCACGTTTAGCTTGTTTATTTCAGTGTAACAGCAGTAAACCTGAAACACGGACTCCTGTCTGCGCGTCACACTCACGTCGCCTGAACTAACACTCAACTTTCAGCTACTTAGCGCCAACATGAACAGGTTAGCGCAAAACGTGTTTTACCTGAATGTTTAGAGGTTTGCAGAGGCTGACTGTGGGTTACCGACAGACATGAACCGTAGCTAGACTGACTGACTGACTGACTGACTGACTGACTGACTGACTGACTGAACACTGTGTCTCCAAAAACTTAGCTTCAAACTTTGAGTGAGGACAGCGGCTATGCTAGTGTTAGCATGTGTTGTCCAGAGGAGGAAGAGTCCGGCGGACAGGCGCCTTTACCTTGTTAGAGGCTCCTCTGCACTCGAAGAAAGGAGACATAAGAGTCGCTGTCATGTTTGTTGGTCCAGAATGAGACTACAGGCTAGTGGTGGTCTGTGGTGGTCCAGGCTTGGCTGTTTCCTGCCCCGTACAGAGCCCCCTCTGCCCCGTTGCGGAGCTGCGCACTTCCCTTACAGCGGCAGCGGCGGCGCGGCTGCGCGGTGGGCGAACCGGAAGTGTGAGCCCCCTCCCAGCAGACAGCGACCCCGCTGGACAGACACGCACCTGCACCAGGATCCCCCCCAGCTGACAGGACGTCATCAGCCTCAGACACACAAGTTGTCACACACACAACGCAGACTGAAGAATAGGTAGGTCTTCCCCCCACTCTCTGTGTCACTTATGACACCTGTCGTGTCACACCTGTCACTCAAAACCGCTGATGTATTTACTGTTAAATAAAGCAGGTAGTCAGCCAGCCCATGCTATAGCCTTCTTTCCAGCTCACTGGTTTGTACCTGGACAGTGTTCAGTAGACTTCACCTGTCAGCCTGTTGTGCTTTTACTGAAAGGTTATTTGAGTATCTATAGTCTTGTCTTCATTTGGCTTCCTCTTGCTTTTAAAGGTTTCCTACAGTTTCCTTTTCATTTCTGATGGAGCATGATTAAGATAATTTTTTTTCTTGAACTCAACTCACTCATGCCTAAACTCAAAAGTATTTTTATCAATTTACCAGAAACATTTATTGGAGAAGATATTTATTTGTGTATTGTATGTGTGATCAAGAGATTTCTAATGGGACATCCTGACTCTAATGCGAATAAATCAGCTCCAATCACTTTCATTGAAGTGAGATGGAGGCAGAAATCTCTGAACAAATAAAACCAATCCACAGTGGTTTCTACAAGCAGCTAAACACTGTGCGCACACTGTGCACAGCACGACTGTGTTGTCCAGTAGGATTTACATGCAAACCACTAAGTCCATGTGTGTTGTAGTACAAGTCTTGTGGGTATTCCCAGTTCAGGTGGACTCTTAAAACAACATGCTGTCACGATGAGCGATTATGTTGTAACAGCAGGAGTTTCACCTCTGAGGCGGTGAGAACAGGAGATTTGAGCTATTACAGGATTTACAACGCTGGGCAAAATGAGGACCCCTGGTTCTTATCAGGGAGAAAATAACAGTGCCTGGACTGAAATAGGCTTGTTAGTTTCAACAAAGGGATAATAAGCTCGGAAGGTTGCTCATCAGTGAAGCTAAATATATACGTCTTGGCTTAACTGTGTTATATTTTTCATTTCCATGGAGCAGTAATCCAATTTTACTGAAGCACATTCCCAGGCACAGCCAGGAGAAGCAGGACCAGGATCCACAGGAATCTGAGAACCACAGCAGGAGAAGCAGGACCAGGATCCACAGGAACCTGAGAACCACAGCAGGAGAACCAGGACCAGGATCCACAGGAACCTGAGAACCACAGCAGGAGAACCAGGACCAGGATCCACAGGAACCTGAGAACCACAGCAGGAGAACCAGGACCAGGATCCACAGGAATCTGAGAACCACAGCAGGAGGACCAGGACCAGGATCCACAGGAACCAGAGAGATGAGAAAAGCACAGAAAGGCTCCGGGGAAGATACCAAGTTAGTAACAGACATTAAAGAGACATGAAGCATCAGGATGGAGAGGAAGAGGAGGAGAGAGGAGCCCAGTGCATCATGGGAGTCCCCCGGCAGTCTGAGCCTATAGCAGCATAACTAGGGGCTGGTCCAAGGCCTGATCCAGCCCTAAACTATAAGCTTTATCAAAAAGGAAGGTTTTTAATCTACTCTTAAATGTAGAGAGGGTGTCTGCCCCCCGAACCCAAACTTGAAGGAGGTTCCACAGGAGAGGAGCCTGATAGCTGAAAGCTCTGGCTCCATCACTACTTTAGAGGACTTTAGGAACCACCAGTAGGCCTGCATTCTGGGAGCACAGTGCTCTAGTGGGGTAGTACGGTACTATGGGTTCTTTAAGATATGATGGAGCCTGAACATTAAGAACCTTGTAGGTGAGGAGAAGGATTTTAAACTCTATTCCGATGTTATATGTAAGGACCACAAAGTGGTATTTTAGAAGTTAGTCTTAGGTGTTACACACAACAGTGTTAAAAAATTGTGCTTTCATGTATCGAACCCCATCCCAGTTAACCAGTAGTACCATTACCAGTGTCTTTTGCTTTTTGACACTGAAGGTAAAGCAAAAGCTGCATTGAAACAGCATAAGAGTGAAAGTATTTAATATTATGGCATAATTGTACTTCATTTGGTTCACCAAATGTGGATAATTATGTGTATATGGCTACATTTGCCAATACATGCTGAACCTCATAATTAAACAGGCTCTGGAAAATCTGGAGCTATCTCGGATAAGACGGTGGGCGATAAATGACAGCTACTAATATGTTAAAACTGACGCAGTGACAAACCAAACAATCACCATGTTGTTGGTCTTGCAAAGCCATTAACGTCGGGTTGATACTACTGTATGATAAACTCCATGGACAACTATGAAAACTAAAACACTGTATTAACAAAAATATCCATTCAAAATGTATAGAATCACTATCACACAAAATCTATGGCTTGTATTATCTTCTCACTTCATCCAAAACAGTCTGTCCACAGAGAAGATTTCATTCATTCATATATCATAAAATGCTTTCAAATGTTAAAAATGATAAGAAAAAACCTTCTCTGATCAAGCAAAACTTAATATGTCAGATCAGAACCAGGTTGTACATGCTGAAGGTTTAAAACTTGTGCCCCTACTTTTTGTCAACACTGTCAATCACTCTAAAGGACTAAAATAATGATATTATATACACTGTTGCCCATAAAGTTGGAATAAAATGTTTTTTACCTCTTCTCATAAAATGATTGTGACAATGTGATTTATTCTTGATAAATAAAGTGGATATCTTCTCAACTTTATTGATCAAACTCTTCCAAACATATCACAGTGAAACTTAAACCACAATGAACCTTTGCAAACTGTGGATTCAGGCTTTAACTAAATTGGGGGTATTGAACAATAATTCCAACTTTATGGGCAACAGTCTAATAAAATTTTGAAAACACAGTATTTTCATTGAATAAGTTTAAACTGCAATTTGACAATCAATACTACATTCAGCATTTAGGATATAAATCATTATAATTGTATTTAAATATTTGCTTTGATTAAAAAACAGTCCTGCCATTAGTATTGTTGTCCTTTACTTACATTTTGTACATTTTTATTTTGCTTAGTTGTCTGTATTCATGGTGGTGGTCTAACTTTCTATGCTATGTAACACCAGAATTTCCCCCCGGGGATCAATAAAGTATTTCTTTCTTTCTTTCTTTCTTTCTATCTATCTATCTATCTATCTATCTATCTATCTATCTATCTATCTATCTATCTATCTATCTATCTATCTATCTATCTATCTATCTATGTTACTTAAGTATTACAATCTCCTCATACGTAGTGTTAACAAATGTGATTATTCGATTTTCTCAAGAAATGTAAATTTTACAGGAGTAAATTTGAACCTCAAGATAACATAATAATTCACCAACATCCAAAGTAGAATTTTACTGTATATAACTTGAACGCATCATAATGTAATTCAAAGAAACATGACAATAACAATAAACTGACAACAGCTCAATGAGACCAAGCCTCAGCAAAGTGTGACCCTGTTCCACCTTGGAGTCACTCCTGATCCTGGTCCCTGGTCCATCCAGACTTGTGGATGGACTTTGCCTCAATTAACATTCAATTCTCTGATATTCTTCTTAATTTTATTGGCACACGGTAACTATCATATACAGTGCATTAATGCCCTATCTCCCAATGTATGAGTGGTTTAAATCTATATTCTTCAACCTCTATCATATTTCTATGAAAAAATCACGAGATAATTGTAATTATTCTTTTATTGCCAACACTAGAAAATGATTGTTCACTACAATCAACAAAATAACTTCACAACACTCAGAAACGTATCTTTGTGTGAAGGACTCATTATTTATTTTTATCATAAACTGAGGCTCATGAACTTGTACAATAGAAGGCTACTAGAAGACTAGAAGGCTATTAAAACAGGGATGCACCTGCAGGACCCAAAGCAAATGTCTCGAGAGCAGGCGGTTTGAACTTTACGCCGGGCAGAAGATATCAAAAATGAAGAAACTGAATTGTTGCAGGGAGAAAACAATTGAAAAGAGTTCCTTATATGTGAGTCAGTTCTCACATTGTATTGAAATATCCACCGGTGTGTTGACAACAAACACCAAATGAACAGATCGGACATTAAACTCATCCTCTTACAGCACTGTGAACGACAGGCGCTGACCCCAAACATGTTCATTGCTGTTGCTATGGAAACACATACACAATAAGGTGACTCATAGTGACCAAAAACGACGATCAGCGTTATCACCGACAAGTCTGCATTACAAAACACACTCACTGGGATCCTGCGGGGCGCAAGAAGAAACTCAATTACTGCTGGTGCGAACAATTCAATTGTGGAAGTGGGGCACACACTTTACCTGCGGTAATGGTCTCAAATCTAGTGTGAACATATTGAATAAACAAGGCTCTACTGTACAGCTTCATTCTTAATTTGAACTTGATCTATGAATAATCATTAAAGAATGCGGGTTCTTACAATACTGCTCAGCCAGCTCTACGCTGCTGCATAACGACAGGCTCCCTTCTCCATCACTGTCGCTCTCACTCTGCTAGGTTACTGTAAACCAGTTCACTTTGTACATGTCCCAGTAACAAATTCAAGCATGTAAAAAAAAGCACCTCAGGCACTGTGTGAAAATATTGCTGAACGCACATTTTGACAACAAATGTTGGAAGGTTGTTATAGCTTAGTATCTTAGCATGTTAGGTCATTATGTTTATTTTCTCAGCTTAACTTTTTATTGTTTATATGTTTTGTCCCACTTCCTATGAATCAAGTAAACACTAATGCAAACCACACCACATTTAAAACTTACAGTGAGGAGCTGGCAAAAAAAACAAAAGAAAACTACAGGAACTTTCTGGGACATGTGACACAATGATCACACAGTCTTAACACCATATTATATATAAAATATGTAACAATAATAATAATAACGTAATAATAACACATTTTGTGTTAGTGTGTGTTAGGACACCAAATAGAGAGCTACACATCTCCATGACTGACTGATATGTGTCTGAAACTGTAACCCTGTGTTCAAGCTACAAAAACACAAAGTTGGATTACTCAAACTAACAATCACCCACAACCAACAGAAATACTGCCACTTCAAACTTGGCCAACACCTTCGCAATGAAAAGTTAGTATCAATCTCAATATAAACTTGAACAAGCCACTTACTTATAATGTCTCACCATAAAACAATCAGTTATTATAACTTCAGTGAACAGTATCCATTCTGTTTCAAACCTCTCATATTTATTAAGAGTACCAGCCTGAAGACATCTACACGCCAATTACCAACCACTGTCACTGTGGCACCTAGTGGCAACAGGAAGTAAACCTTCTGTGGCAATCATCATTTGATCACGTGAAATTTTCATGGTGTAGTCAACAAGGACGTGATTAGTAGCTGTTCTCTAATGCCACGTAGGGGACACAGGAAGTGACATGTAACTCCTTCATGCACTGTCCAAAATGCATGAAAATTCTGAGCCGCATGGAAGGCTTGTTGTCAGGCAACAGAACGCAGCCGCCTCACACCCCAGCGTGTACGAAGGTGTGAGGGCCTGCACCTGCTCTTCATGGAAAGCATTTTGAGATAACACTTGTTATGAATTGGCGCAATATAAATAAGGATTGACTGACTGATTAGTTCTTGGTCCCCTTCATTGGCCTGCCTGACTGATATCTCAAAATAGATGCTGCAATGCCACCATCACCTCAGTCTAAGACTGAACTTGCCATCATCCCATCCAGTCCCTCTGTTCAGCACCACATTAATATTCAGTATAACAGTCTGCAAGAAAGACTATCTAACTGTCACTAAGCATGTCTCAGCTGCCACTCGGCCATATCCCCTCAAATCATATAACATCAGTAAGATCAGGTCTTATAGAGGCACTGGTCACCTTACCGTGACCACTGTAAGATGGACAACTGCGTGTTGTGCAGGTGTGTGCAATCAAACCTACCAGCTCTTCATTTGCTTTTGTCATTTTCAGTGTGTCCTTTCTTCTCTGCAGGGCAGACCTATTACTAAATAATTAGAGGTGAACTCAACAGGTTTGTCTTCATGGACTGAAGCTTCAAAGTGACAGCAGGGTGTGCAGATACTGCCCTTCATGCTGCCATGAAGGCAGTAAAGTGAAGACCCACAGGTCTTCATGGTCCTCGTGACAGCCAGTTTCATCAAGGTGTTTGATGGCTCGTGACTGGACTAGACGATACATTCAAAGGTCTTGAAATATTCCCGACTTCATGTCTTAAAGTAACGATGCACTGTAGTTTCTCTTTACTTAGTTGAGTGGTTCTTGCCATAATATGGATTAGAACAACAATCGAATAGAGCTATCCACTGTACAGAAATGTACCAACCCTTCCTCTGCACAGCTAAATTGATGGTCTCAAACACATTAAGAAGGCAAGAAATTCCTCAAATGAATCGAAAATTTAATCTTTAATTAGTGGAAAACAATTACAGGTGATGACCTCATGAAGCAGATATGAGAGAACACCAAGAGTGTACAAAGCTGTCATCAAAGCAAAAGGTGGCTACTTTGAAAAATCTAAAATATTTAAAACATATTCTGGTTCATTTAACACCTTTTTTGTTTACTACACAATTCCATGTGTGGTCCTTCATAGTTTGGATGTCTTCAATATTTATCTACAACATAGAAAATTTAAGAACCATCCAATGAGAATATGTGTCCAAATTTATGACTGGTACTTTAGGTCTTTGAGCCAATGATGGCTAGCATTAGCGATGCAGTGGTACATACAGCTTTGGTTATACAGCATGCTTGCCAGTACAGGGCTACAGCTCACCTTCAAGTGTCTAATTGCATATGAAGTTCCACAAACAAGAGTGTTTTCATAAATAACTGCTGGTGGTAAGTCATGTATCTATTGGGTTGTAGTCAATTCAATTCAATTCAATTTATTTGTAATATCTAATAATCTAATAAAGAGTCCAGCAGTCGATGAGGCCAATGGATCAGTCCGGTGGATCAGTCCGAGGCATCACCTGCCCTTTATGACCCTCCTTCTTCGGGAAGGAAAAACTCAAAAAGAGAAACCTCCGGGAGCACCACAGTGAAGGAGAGATCCAGCTCCCAAGGACGGACAGGCTGTAGCCTTGGACAGACGCACATCCATTGGCTGATGGAGAACCACATCAGCAGGACCAGGACCAGGATCCATAGGAACCAGGGAACCACATCAGCAGAACCAGGACCAGGATCCACAGGAACCAGAGAACCACATCAGCGGGACCGGGACCAGGACCCACAGGAACCAGAGAACCACATCAGCAGAGCCAGGACCAGGATCCACAGGATCCACAGGAACCTGAGAGATGAGAAAGCACAGAAACGCTCCGGGTAAGATAGCAAGTTAGAGGCAGACATTTGACTGACATGAGACATAACGATGGAGAGGAAGAGGAGGATAGAGAATAGAGGAGCTCAGTGCACCATAGGAGTCCCCCGGCAGTCTAAGCCTATAGCAGCATAACTAGGGGCTGGTCTAAGGCCTGAGCCAGCCCTTAAATATATGCTTTGTCAAAAAGGAAGGTTTTTAGTCTACTCTTAAATGTAGAGAGGGTGTCTGCCCCCCGAACCCAAACTGGAAGGAGGTTCCACAGGAGAGGAGCCTGATAGCTGAAGGCTCTGCCTCCTGCACTACTTTTGGAGACTTTGGGAACCACCAGTAGGCCTGCATTCTGGGAGCACAGTGCTCTAGTGGGGTAGTACAGTACTATAAGCTCTTTAAGATATGATGGGGCCTGACCCTTAAGAGCCTTGTAGGTGAGGAGAAGGATTTTAAACTCTATTCTAGATTTTACTGGAATCCAATGAAGAGAAGCCAGTACAGGAGAAATGTGGTCTCTTCTTTTAGTTCTCGTCAGAACACGAGCAGCAGCGTTCTGGACCAGCTGGAGAGTCTTTAACGACTTATTGGGGCAGCCTGTGTCATGTCTCATGTGTGTCTGTTCACTTGTGTCTAGTCTTGTCTCCCACTTCCTGTTATGTTGAAACCCAGTACTCTCCTCTCATTTCAGGCTGTTGACTTCCTGCCCTTGTGTGTTTCCCACCTTTGTGATTGTCTGCCCCGCCCTGATTGTTTCCACCTGTTCCCCATTACCTTGTGTTTAAGTAGTCTGCATCTCCCTTTGTCTGGTGCCAGATTGTCCAGTGTCCGTACGGTCACTTCAGGTTCTTCGTGTCTAGATTTGCTATCGCTAGTATTCGTTCCTCGTCTCTGTCTCGGTTTTTGTCCTCCTCACCAGTCGGTCTACCCTGGTCTTCGTCTCAGCCCTGCTACCTGCACCTCCAGCCTGCTTCCCCAGGTCTGCACTCCAGCTCCCTCTCCTCCACACTACGCCTGCCTGCTCCCCCGGATCTCCACTCCAGTCCTGGTTCCCTCTACACCAGCCTGCTTCCCCTGGTCCCCTCCCTGTTCCGGCTCCATTTGTTTGTGTTTTCATTAAAATCTATTGTCTTCTACCATTGTGTCCTGTCTGCATTGTGGGTCCAGCCAGTCCGTTCCGCTTAACAGAACAATCTGGCCAGCATGGACCCCGCAGACCAGGTCCCAAGTCTCGCCTCCGTCCATCAGGCCATGACACAGCAGGGTTCTCTCCTGGGCAGCCATGAGAGTAATATCCGGACCCTTTTTGAAGCTAACCAGGCCCTTTCCCAACAGATGGCCACACTAGCTTCGCAGCTCTCAACCCTGCTCTCTCTTCAGACTCCCGCTGCTCCACCAGCTCCCGCAGTTTCTCCCGGACCGGAGACCACTTCACCCCCTCCGGATATTCATGCCTCTCCACCCGAGCCCTTCTCGGGACAAAGCCACCTCTGCCGAGGGTTCCTCTTCCAGTGTGAAATGGCTTTCAAACTCAGACCGACATCCTTTGCCTCAGAGATGGCTAAGATACATTTCATTCTGGGACTATTAAGAGGAAAGGCATTGGTCTGGGCGGAGGCAAGATTCGCTCGACAGTCTCTAGAGGGTCTCTCCCTCAGAGCCTTTTTGGAAGAGTTTAAATTCGTGTTCGACCATCCGGACTACCAGGCAGACTCCTCAATGAGACTCGTCAAACTCTCCCAGGGACGGCGTCCATTCTCGGACTATGCTTTGGAGTTCCGGACTTTAGCTTCGGAGGTAGATTGGACAGAGGACGCTCTCCGGGGTGTTTTCCTCAATGGCCTGAGTGAATTGCTGAAAGGCGAACCAGAATCCCTGGATAATCTCATTGGGTTGGTGTTCCGTCTGGATGGACGATTAAGATCTCGCCGCCATGGACGGAGCTTCCCCTCTGGATCTGATGGCACCCAGTTCCCTCAGCCGGTTCCTTCCCCTGCTCTCAGTTCCACAACTCCCTCTCCACTAGCAGTCGAGGAGCCCATGCAGCTAGGCAGGGCAAAACTGACACCAGAGGAACGTAACAGACGGATCAGCGCTGGTGAGTGCCTCTATTGTGGGAGACCTGGTCACTTTTGCTCCTCTTGCCCAGTACGGCCAAAAGACCGGGTCCACCAGTAAATGTGGGAGTGCTGGTGGACCATACCTCATCCAACAAGGTTGGACCTCCCCGCTTCTTAATTCCTGCCACCATCTGCTCACAAGACCACAGTCTCTCCCTGTCGGCACTAATTGACTCTGGGGCTGAGGAGAATTTTATTGATGCCCAGCTGGTTGAGAAGGCCGGCCTAACCACCGAGGCGTTGGATTGTCCTCAGGAAGCTTTGGCGATTGACGGTAGGAGCCTGGGTCGGGTAACGCACCGCACATTACCAGTTTCTTTGATTTTGTCTGGGAACCACCGGGAAAGTATTCAACTCCTCCTAATCTCCTCACCTAATACTCCCCTCATTCTGGGTTTCCCATGGTTAGTACACCATAATCCACACATAGACTGGGCTCGGGGAAGGATCCAGAATTGGAGTATACAGTGTCATGAATTTTGCTTGCAGTCTGCTCTTCCACCAGCTGATGGAGCACCTGCCTCGTCTCCGTCCTCCCCAGACCTCCCTGACCTATCTGGAGTTCCAGAGGAATATATAGATCTCGCTGAGGTTTTCAATAAGGGTAAGGCCCTCTCCCTTCCTCCTCACCGCCCTTATGACTGTGCAATAGATCTGGTTCCTGGAGCAGCACTACCTTCCAGTCGCCTGTATAATCTGTCCCAACCTGAGCAGGAGGCGATGGAGAAATACATAAAGGAGTCCCTGGAAGCAGGCCTCATTCGTCCTTCCACGTCCCCCGTTGGAGCCGGGTTCTTTTTTGTGGGCAAGAAAGATTTGTCTCTGCGCCCCTGTATTGATTTCCGTGGATTAAACGATATCACTATCAAGAACAAGTACCCTCTCCCCCTCATCGATTCGGCTTTCACCCCACTACAAGGCGCCACAATCTTCACGAAGTTGGATCTGGGTAACGCCTACCACCTGGTGCGGCTACGCAAGGGGGATGAGTGGAAGACTGCATTCAACACGCCTTTGGGCCATTTTGAGTACCGGGTCATGCCTTTCGGGTTGACGAATGCCCCTGCCGTGTTCCAAACTCTGATTAATGATGTTCTGAGAGACTTCCTGAACCGTTTCGTGTTTGTGTATCTAGATGATATTCTGATTTTTTTTTCTCCCAGGCTCACCAGAATCACGTCCGGATGGTTCTCCAGAGACTCCTGGAGAACAAGCTCTACGTGAAGGCGGAGAAATGCCTGTTCCATGCCCCCCAGGTGACCTTCCTGGGATTCATTGTTGAGAGCGGACAGGTGAGGGCGGATCCAGAGAAGGTCAGGGCCGTAGCAGATTGGCCCACTCCGGCTAACCGCAAACAGCTCCAAAGGTTTTTGGGGTTTGCAAACTTCTACCGGAGATTTATTCGGAACTTCAGTTTGGTTGTTGCTCCATTAACCTCTCTCACCTCCCCTTCTCGCCAGTTCTTATGGACCCCTGAAGCAGAAGCTGCCTTCTCTCGACTCAAGTCTCTGTTTGTTTCCGCCCCAATTCTTATCCAGCCAGATCCAGCGCAACAGTTCGTCGTGGAGGTGGATGCTTCAGATGTGGGAGTTGGGGCAGTCCTCTCCCAGCGGAAGGGCCCAGATCTCCGTCTCCACCCCTGCGCCTACTTCTCTCGCCGACTCTCTCCTGCAGAGCAGAATTATGATGTAGGCAACAGGGAGTTGCTAGCGGTTAAGTTGGCCCTGGAGGAATGGAGACATTGGTTGGAGGGATCTTCACTTCCCTTTGTGGTATGGACAGACCACAAAAACCTGGCCTACATCCAGAGTGCCAAACGCCTTAACTCCCGTCAGGCCCGTTGGGCTGTGTTTTTTAGTCGTTTTGATTTCACCCTCTCTTACAGACCAGGTTCCAAAAACATAAAACCAGATGCTCTCTCTCGCCAATTCTGCGCCGAGGAGGCCACTTCAGCTACGGAAAACATCCTCCCAGCTTCTCAGGTGATAGTCGCCCTCACCTGAGACATTGAGACCACTGTCAGGCAAGCGCAGCTCCAACAGCAAGATCCAGGTGGCGGACCCCCAGGCTGCCTATTTGTTCCGGATTCCGTTCGGTCACAGGTTCTGCAATGGGTCCATGCCTCCAAATTTTCTTGCCACCCGGGCATCAAGAGAACACTATCCTTGGCTAAGCAGCATTTCTGGTGGCCCACCATGGACCAAGACACCAGAGACTTTGTGCTGGCCTGCACTATCTGCGCTAGGGGAAAGAGCACTCACACTCCACCCGCTGGTCAGCTCACGCCCCTCCCTGTCCCGGGTCGGCCTTGGTCTCACATTGCACTGGATTTTGTCACAGGTTTGCCATCTTCTTCTAACCAAACAGCTATTCTCACCATTGTTGACCGGTTTTCCAAAGCTGCCCACTTTGTAGCTCTGCCCAAGCTCCCATCTGCCAGGGAGACCGCTGACCTCCTCTCCACTCATGTCGTCCGTCTGCATGGTATCCCCCTGGACATCGTCTCTGACCGGGGACCCCAATTCATCTCCCAGGTTTGGAAGGAATTTTGTAAGGGGTTGGGGGCCACTGTCAGTCTCTCCTCTGGTTTCCATCCACAGACAAACGGCCAGACGGAGAGAACCAACCAGGACCTGGAATCAGCCTTGCGCTGTGTGGTGGCTGCCAACCCCAGCTCCTGGAGCACCTACCTGCCCTGGATTGAATACTCTCATAACTCCCTTGTTAGCTCCGCTATAGGCCTGTCCCCTTTTGAGGCTTCTCTGGGCTATCAGCCTCCCCTGTTTCCAGCCCAGGAGAGAGAATTAGCGGTGCCCTCCATCCAACACCATCTGCAGCGCTGCCAGGCCATTTGGAGGAGGACACAAGCAGCCCTGCAGTCAACCACGGAAAAGAATAAGAGGTCAGCTGATAAGCACCGGTCCCCAGCTCCACAGTACACTGGAGGTCAGTCAGTCTGGTTGTCGTCTCGCAACATACCCCTCAGAACTGAATCCAGAAAACTCTCCCCCCGGTTTTTGGGCCCATTCCCTATCCACAAGATCATCAATCCCTCTGCTGTCTGCCTCAAGCTTCCAGCTTCTTTGCGCATTCACCCCACATTCCACGTCTCCCAAATCAAACCTGTCTCCACAAGCCCCCTTTTTTTGTCCTCCTCACCAGTCGGTCTACCCTGGTCTTCGTCTCAGCCCTGCTACCTGCACCTCCAGCCTGCTTCCCCAGGTCTGCACTCCAGCTCCCTCTCCTCCACACTACGCCTGCCTGCTCTCCCGGATCTCCACTCCAGTCCTGGTTCCCTCTACACCAGCCTGCTTCCCCTGGTCCCCTCCCTGTTCCGGCTCCATTTGTTTGTGTTTTCATTAAAATCTATTGTCTTCTACCATTGTGTCCTGTCTGCATTGTGGGTCCAGCCAGTCCGTTCCGCTTAACAGCCTGATAATAATGAGTTACAATAGTCCAACCTAGAAGTGACAAATGCATGGACCAATTTTTCTGCATCATCAGTGGATATGATGAGCCTGATTTTGGCAATATTACATAGATGGAAAAAGGCAGTTCTAGAAATCTGTTTAATGTGGGAGTTAAAGGACAAATCCTGATCAAATAAGACTCCCAGATTCCTCACAGTGGAGCTGGAGGCCAGATTAATGCCGTCCAGAGCAGTTATGGTAGTGGAAAAGCTGTCTCTGAGGTGTCTGGGGCCAAGCAAAATAACTTCAGTTTTATCTGAATTTAGCAGCAGAAAGTTGCTGCTCATCCAGGACTTTATGTCCTTAAGGCAGATTTGAAGTTTGACCAACTGATTGGGTTCATCTGGCTTTATTGATAAATATAATTGTGTATCATCTGCATAACAGTGGAAATGAATGGAGTGCTTCCTGATAATATTATCAAGAGGAAGCATATATAAGATCACATAAGTCAGAACACATTAAGGAAGTCCAAGTCCTTCCAACCATTTTCCCACCACTGCTGATTGTGTCTCTGTCCATAATTAGTTCCACCTTTTGTCTCATGCCCACTTAAGCCCATTTTCATACACTGTCTTCCAACACAAATGCCTGCTTAACACCAGTAAATTCAAGACGTAGACTTCAAATGGCCAAATTACTTTTATTCAGACCAGGCCAAAATCAATTTTTCCTCAGATTGCCTCTACAGTCTGTGCAACAATGACACCCTCAAGGAAAAAAAATAGATGTCTTCCTTAAGCTCTGATTTTCAGAGAGTCAAAGATTGTTCATTTTAGAGATGAGGCAGGTTGTAGTTGTTCAGGCAGCTGACATGCTCTTTGACAGAAATATGCCCAGAGTTGCACCTCCTGGAGTTCACAAGCACAGCAAGCCCCCCTCCTTTCATCTTACGCGGTGGTGTCTCATCACGTTTGAGTCCAGTATCTGTTTGTGAGGCTACGTTAAACACATGCATCCTGGCGAGCACTTCCAATTCAACCATTTTATTCTCCAAGGACCTGACATTTCCAGTGATAACCAATGAGATACAAGGTTTAAATCTCCTGTTCTTCATCTTCTTTTTAACACCCGCTCTGCAGCCTTGACATCTCCTCCTCAGCTCCTCTGGTATTGTAGGCTTCTCTCCAGCCGCAATTGTCAGTATAACAACAACTTAACAGTAAAAAGGACTTATGCATATATGTTGGTTCTACACTGGGATGTTGTATAGACCCAGCATCTCTGTATTGCACCCGTACAAGGGACTTATATGCACTTGTTGGATTTCATACAGTATAAATTCAGTAGTAATAGATTCAGTATAAATTCCGACATCTCCATATTAGACCCTACTTAGCAATGCAAGGGACTTGTACTGTATAGAAAACATTGAGTTAAGTATGCCTGAGGCCTGTTTGGTCGACTCACTTCAGACCAGTCGACTGGACTGTACTTACATAGTACACATACGCTTAACTAGTCCTGCAACTACTCAAAGCTGCTTTTAGACTACATGTCAGATTCACCCGGGGCGGCTGGGGCTCAGTGGTAGTCCCACAGCACATCTGTACAGCGCATAAAATAAAATAAAATATACACACAACAATTTATTCTGTGCCATTCTGCTATGCAACTGAGTGAGTGACAGGTGACAACAAGCGGTAACTACAGATAAAACACTGACTCACTGTCCAGCCAATGATATGATGCGGTTCACACGTATTTGCTTACGCAGCTAATCAGTGTCATTGACAGCGCTTTATGCGTACGTGCCGCTGGTTAGCAAATTAGCAGGTTAGCTAGCAGCTAGAGAGGGAATTGCTGCTAACCCCCTCACGGGCATATCCACTCACCAAGCCAAGGTACAAAAGACATGCGGTTCTTTTAAGATGGGATGGCTGTCGGAGTATGTGCGAACAGAAGAACGAGGTGAAACTGGGTGAGATTTTTTCTTTTCCGAATGAGACAGGGCTGCTCTGCAAAACATGCTGCGAAGCCAAAGTAGCAAGCGAGTTTTCGGAGGGAAAAGTGTGGACTGAATGGAAATTGGACTATCTTAAGGGTCACATTCAGCAGAAAAGTCATTTGAATGCTGTTGGAATTATACAAAGACGCAAGATGGGAAAGGGGATCGGTACATTATTATATACAAAAGATTGAGAAAAGAGGAACGAGCTGTCACACAAAAAGAAATCCGACCCCGAGCAAGTTAAAGTTCTCATCGACAATATTCTACTCGCCATCAAAATGAATGCATCATGCTGTCGGTTCAACAAATCCACGATCACATGGCAAAGTATTTGAGTGTACCAGAAAGCTGGCGAGGCAAAAATTATGCCTTTGAGTTTGTGAATTCAATCAATGAGATAGCGCAGAATGAGACAATGTGCAATGTTAAAAATGCACCCTGGCATGCCCTGATAGTAGATGAGAGCACAGACATAACAGTGCACAAAATGTTAGTCCTATATATTAAATACAGGGAGGAAAATGACGTCAACTATAAAACTGTGTTTGGCGGCATCATCCAGCTGACAGCATGCACTGCTCACGATGTTGTCCAGGCAATCACTCAGTTTTACGGACTGAACTTGCAGAGAATGGTGATGCTGACCTCCGATGGCGCCTCAGTAATGCTAGGAAAGCGCAACGGAGTTGCAGCTTTATTAAAGCGGCAAATACTACACCTAACAGATCAACACTGCGTGGCCCATAGAGACGATTTGGGCATTGATGATGCCTGGAAAGCTTTGATGCAAGATGTGGAACTGTATATTCCACTTTCTCTCTGTCCACAGTGAAGAGGGGCAAAATGGAGGAGCTAGCAAAGATTCTCGATGAGGATACTCTGTCATTCAGGCCTCTGAGTGAAGTACGATGGCTGTTGCGGCAGCGACAACTTTTTATTTGTAAGCTCTGTGATCACTTGGATGCTCGTTTTCCAGAGGACGAATTAAATTAGTGGTCTGCATTTGACATTGAAGCACCGAGCTCAGACATCAGTTTTGAGCAGGGGTCGACAGACACTGCTACACTGGCAAAGAAATACGAGGCCACTCTCCACCACCCACATTCTATGGAGGCCATGCTAGTCAAAAGGAAAAAAGATTTCAGAGTCTGTATGAACAGTGGAAATGACAAGTGCGTAAGACAAGAGAAAAACAGAGAAAAAAAGTCAGATATAACTGAAATACACATTTTGGAGAAAGCAAAGGATGACATTATGAAACTGTTAGATTCTCCCGGTTCTTTTATTGACAGTCCGAGGATTTCAGCCGGAGAGTTCTGCAGTTCCCAATAGCAGTTTTATTCAAGTCACAGAAGTCACAGGTAAAGTACATACAGCGCTGGGCTCGGAGTGACAGAGGCCTCATGGACCTCTGGCAGTGAGCCCCGACTCTTTCGTGCATATGCTTTTTAAAGGGTTGGCTGGACCGAGTACTATACGTGACTGTCTCTAACTGGCCATTTCAGTGTGTGCGTCACAGATAGTGCATCCCTGGTGTGATCATATAATATTCAAACACTTGTGGATGTTGTTTGCGTAGGCGTGTATCTCTAATCATAACTTTAGAATATGATTAGCACAACAAAATTATTACAATCAAGGTCCGTCTGGTACATTCTGTCTATCTTCTTAACAAAACGATACAGAAGAAGCCACGTCTGTGGAGGTCAGATTGACATATTCTGTTCACTCTCATGAGGAGAGAGTAACTTTATTTGAGAAGGCCTGAAACATTCTATGGTCATATTAAATTCTAATTCAACAAAACTCTACACTGAAATAAGAGATCACACAGCTCCAACAGCTGACTGAAAGGTAGATGCATGTGAAGCAGTAACCAGTGACATTATCAAAACCATATACAAAAGACTGTCAGGTTTTGATGGAGATTTTGATGCAGAACATGAACGATGTCGTCTACGTGAGCTGCTAGATGGCGACTATCCACACTCCATTTATGGCTCTACTGCTGCACAGTCAAGTGTCACCCACCATTCCTCAGCTTCATACCTTGGCATCAAAACGAGTCAAGGCAGCAGCAGAGTTGGCCGCAAAAGAAGCAGAATACAAGATAGCACAAGAGGAAAGGATTAAAGCTCTAGAAGAGCAACACAAGAAAGAACTGGAAATTGAAAGATCTGAGTTGGAGCATCTACAGGCTGGAAAGGATTTGGAAGCAGCTGGAGCCAGATTGGAAGCCTATGACAGAGAAATACAATCGTGTAATATCCAATCAGTAAAGAGTGAGCAGGTCAGCCTAAATTCTGCATATCAGTCCCCTGCACCACATCCATCTAACATAGCGATGTTGTCTGCACCCCCTGGTGTCGCTCAACTAGCACAAGCTGTGCCAGAACCAATGGTGTTCAGTGGTGAGCCAGTTCACTTTATTGAATGGAAAGCTTCCTTCATGTCATTGATAGACTAAAAGGGCATCTCTGCTGCAGATAAACTGTTTTATCTAAAGAAGTATGTCAGTGGCCCAGCTCGTAAATGCCTTGAAGGCACCTTTTTCAGAAATGATGAAGCCGCCTACCAAGACGCTTGGAAAAAACTGAATCAACGATATGGCCAGGCATTTGTTATTCAAAGAGCCTTTAGAGCACATATGTCAAACTCAAGGCCCGCTAGCCACATCCGGCCAGAGATACAATTATATACGGCCTGCGAGATAATTTCATGTGACTATTAAGAATGGCCCGTCGGTAAACGGCACTCCCACCTCTAATACTTATGGCGCGTTTCCACTAGTACCTACTCAGCTCTAGGTACTAGTGGAAACGCGCCATTAAGCTAGCCCCCCCAAAATAAATGGCTAAACGAAAAGTGAAGACGAAAACAGAGACTTTCAAAGCAGGTGGGGGCAGAGTTTTACCTGTTTGTCTGTCGGAGGTGAACCTGTGTGTCTTGTTTGTGGAGCTGATGTGGCCATAATTAAAGAATATAAATATAAGACGACACTATGAGACAAAACAGAAAAAAAATATTTAAAATTCTATTTATTTTATTGAGGAAAAGTTATTGAAGTTTGGCTGTTTAAATTCATATTTCTGGATAAAAAAAAAAATATATATATATATATTATTATTATTATTATATTATATTATATACTATAATAAAAGAGTCACTTTTAGACTCTTCACTAAATGTTGAGCCCGTTTGGCCCACGACTTAGACTGTGTTTTAAATTTTGGCCCTTTCTTTGATTGAGTTTGACACCCCTGCTTTAGAGGAAAGCTATCAAGCTGGCCAAAAATACAGTCTAGAGATGCTGAAGGACTAAGAAACTTTGCAGACTTCACAAATGCTTGCCTGCTAGCGATGCCTCATGTGAGCCTGGAAATATTAAACGATTGTGAAGAAAATCAAAGACTGACACAGAAGTTGCCTGACTGGGCTGCCGCCAGATGGAACCGCCAGGTGACAAAGGCCCTGATGGAAGGTAAAGATTTCCCTAGCTTTAAGGATTTTGCTGCATTTCTATTGCAGGAAACAGAAGTTGCATGTAACCCAATCACCTCCATCCATGCTCTTCGTTCTTCTGAGGTGCACAGCGACAAAGAGAACCTAAAGGATGTTAAAAGGAATAAGGCAAGTGTCTTCAGTACAAAGGCTGTACACAGTGACCAGCACACATCAACCAGAGCACATATGGGATCTCCGTGCATGTTGTACCAAAACACACATCAGCTTCGAGTGCCCAGGCCTCATGAAAAGGTCGCTGGAAAGTAGAAGGACATATGTTAAAGACAATAAATTGTGTTATGGCTGTTTAAAGCAAGGTCACAGTGTAAAGGATTGTCGACACCGCCTCACCTGTGACATTTGCATGAAAAGGCACCCAATGTGTCTTCATGATGAGAACTATATCAAATATGTGAAAGGAGAAAGGCATGTGAGTCTGGAAAGTGCAACATAAAACAACACATTGGAAGCTCCTGCTGTTATGTCACTTAACGTTGCCAGAGAAGGACACTCAGCTAGTACTTCGATGATTCTTCTTGTGGGTGTCATCTGTTGCAAACCCATACAAATTATTAGACACTCAAAGTGACACCACGTTCATTGATCAAGAAGTGAGTTGTGAACTGCTAGTGGACCGCTGTCCAGTGAAATTTAAGCTAACTACTATGATGGGAGAAAATGCAGTTGTAAATAGTGAAAAGGTATCGGGTCTCCGTGTGAGGGGTTACAGCTCAGCAACACACATTCTCCTCCCTCTGCATACCTGCAAATATTGAACATATACCAACCTGCGAAACAGCCAAACGCTGGAGTCACATGTCACCAATCGAAGATGAAGTCCCACCGCTCCTCAGTTGTGAAGTAGGTCTCTTGATTGGTTACAACTGTTCCAGAGCATTAGCACCTAAGCAAGTGATCCTAGGCAAAGAGGGTGAGCCTTATGCTGTTCAAACAGAGTTAGGGTGGAGCATAGTTGGCAGTTCAGCACCTTGCCTCGAAACAAGTATGACGGACAGCCTTTGTCATCGTGTTGCTGTAAAAGAGGTCCCTCCAGTAACCCCCATGGATTAAATTAGGGCATCAGAAAGTGACTTCAAAGAAGTAAGTGGAAACGACAAAACAGTGTCTCAAGAGGATCTCATCTTCCTCGACAGACTTAAAGCAGGCATAAAGAAAAATGAACAGGGACATTATGAGATGCCACTGCCCTTGCAGAAGCCAGACTAAACCACCTGAAAAAGAAACTTTCCAGAGATGAAAGATACAAGGAAGATTATGTCAGATACATGAGTAACATCATCGAAAGAGGTGACGTAGAAGAAGTTCAGGATGAAGGAGTTCCTGGTGAGAAATGGTATATACCACATCACGGCATTTATCATCCAAAGAAACCAGAAAAACTACGTGTCGCTTTTCACTGTTCAGCTAAGCATCAAGGAACCAGTCTCAATGAGCACCTTCTGTTTGGACCAGACATGATAAACAATCTAACTGGTGTCCTTGTACGCTTCCGACAGCATCCAATAGCTCTGATGTGTGATATAAAAAAAATGTTTCATCAGTTTAAAGTCCAAGAGAGTGATCGAGACTACCTCCGCTTTTTATGGTGGAAAAATGGAAATTTAAGTGCACAACTGCAAGAGTACAGGAGTACAATCTTGATTGGTATTTGTGATACTGGTGTTGCTTAAAATCCCTATAAGTACCTACAAATAGTCCACACAGCAGACTATGGTACATATTTCCAACAGTTCCAGAAAGTTACTACTACTCCTCTAATGCTATTTCTTCACATTTAGATGATCATAATGTATTATAGAAAATAATATACATGTACAGCCAGCCAAAAATATTTACATAAAAAAACCAAAGTCACAAATATACAACACTTTAAATTTTCTTAGAATTCTTTGAGAATTAAAAGTCCTTGCCATTCCAGTTTATATTATATTTTATGTTATGCTGTTGAATATGACAAACGTCATTAACTAACCAAGGTGTCTGTGGTTCTCCCATTTCTTCCACTCTTTCTGTGTGTGTGTGTCAGGGTCGTAACTGTGCAACAGATGTGAATGAATGTCAAGTGTATGCTGGAACACTTCAGGGTTGTCAGAATGGAGCAACCTGTGTCAACACCCCTGGTTCATTCACGTACGTCAATCAATCAATCAGTCAATCTATATAGCGCCAATTCACAACAGCGTTATCTCAAGACGCTTTACATAAAGAGCAGGTCTAGACCAAACTCTTTAATTAGAGAGAGACCCAACGATTCAGGAATTCAACATGAAGGATTCAAGAATCCCCACATGAGCAGCATCAGATATTATATTAGGAAACAGTGGAGGAAGAACTCCCCTTTAACGGGAAGAAACCTGGAACAGACCCAGGCTCAATGTGGGCGGCTTCTGTAGGGGTCCATGTTGGGTGGAGGTTGGACAGAGAGAGAGAGAGAGAGAGAGACAACACAAACAGCAACCAACGTACCAACAGTGACTATGGCACTAACAATAGGAATGTAACTAAAAGATTAGCAGTATGATATTATTGAAAAACATGACGAGTGGCCGACAATCTGCAGCAGTGATTCATGAAGCAGAGAACCACATCAGCAGGACCAGGACCAGGATCCACAGGAACCTAAGAGATGAGAAAGCACAGAAAGGCTCCGGGGAAGATAGCAAGTTAGTGGCAGACATTAGGCGGACATCTAAAGCTTCACAAAATTTAAATGTTATTGCTTGATTTTTAACTACCTCCTCTACCACAACCACAAGAGAACCATTGTGAGAATCACTGTGTGTTCGTCTTGTGCACAGTATGTACAGTCCTGTATGGTTTTCTACACACCAAAATGTCCATTATTCCAAATGGTTTATGGTGTTTAAATGTCCTGTTGTCCTGTTTTACATGCATGGTATGTTCCCATACCAAGTCCACCATAAAGTAAACATTCAGCAGTGATAGTGGGCCTCTGCACTCACTCTGAAGTTACTGGAACCACTTTTAACAACAGAAATAGCCCTTGTGAAAGGTGATGGCAGTGATGTCTGTTGCATATTTTGAAGGATGGGGGCAGATGCGTCTGTTAAATTTTGTTAAATGTGATTTTTAATAATGTGAGCTCCTTGATTTCCACATACCTTACTTGTAATGAGGTGGGACAGAAATGTCAGAGAAAGACTTGACTTTGTTTAATGACGTACTGGATTTTATAGCTACCATTGTGGTATCATAATGATATTTCTGTTTGTGTACAGTTGTAACTGTTCTCCTGAGTGGTCCAGGATTCTCTGTACTGTGCGCTATGATGACTGCAGGAATGGAGGACAGGGCCTGTGTGTACATGGCACATGTATTGATACAGACCGCGTTGTACCTGGACAGGTAACTAATCACCTAACTGCTGGCATGAAAAAAGTCAGCCCAGATCCTGTGTGGAAAATTACCAGCAGAGGTTTGATAAAACCTCCACAATCCTGGAACCACGATGTCTGAGCAGTGTTTCGGTCATGTTTTAGGCAGTAAAGAATAAATGAAATGGCAAAACTACAAGTTCTGCTTTATTAATTTTGTTTTTATTCCAAGCTATCTGATTTCAACAATTTACACAGTAAGTGGCTAATTATAATTGCATTGTAGGATATTACAGTGAATTCTGCCAATGTGACACATAGTTTCACCTGCAGATATTAATGAAATCACTAATACTCTCTGACACATTTCCTTAATATGTGATGCCAAGAGGGAGATAATGGAGTCAGCAAAAAGTCATAAACATATGAAGTGGAAATACAAGTAAAAGACTGACCTTTTTCCAATTGAGCATGATGTTGTACCTCCATGGCATATAGCTGCAAACAACTGCTCTTATTTACAGATGAGTGTTATTTCAGTTTGTTGATGCATTTCCATGATCATGGTTATTGAAGATGTGATTTTGGTTGACAGAGTTTTCACATTGAGATTTTTTTTTTTTTTTCCCAATAAACAGCCGAAATTCCAGTGTATTTGTGACAGTGGCTGGGAGGCTCCAGCTGGGAACCCAGCCTGTGTGTCTGATGTGGATGAGTGTAACCTACCTAACAAACCATGCTCCACCAACCCTGCTGTTCCCTGCTACAACACCCAGGGTTCCTTCTACTGTGGAGCCTGTCCGGCTGGTAACACTCAATCACTCAACTCATACTGGGATCTATTTTATATGCATGCACTGGGGTTAGCTACCTGATTTTTGTGACTTTGAAACCAGAAGCTCACAAGAAGTCTTGGCATAGTATTCTGAAATCTTGAAAATATGGTTGGAGCAGGAACAGTTACTTGGAGCCTTACCTGGGCATGACTTGATTCAATAATCCAATACTTCTTTTTATATTATCTGTCCTACTTCACTGCCTATTATTTTGTTCAGTTATAAGTATTTCTTTAGACATTTTCTGTGTGTAGCGTGGAGGGGCTCAGGGGTTTCTAACTTCCAAAAGTGAGCACACACAGCTTTAATCATTCCATGAGAGCCCCTGTTATTAACTAAAACTAACATTTAGTCAATAAAAAGGGTTTTCCATTGCATGCTCAAATAATCTGCTACGGTACGATTCTGTCCTCCCACACGCACAGGTCTATTTCTGCTCAAATCTATCCCAGTATGCTCAGCCTGCAAAGGTTGACTTGCAGACTGAGTACCGCCCATACGTTTTTCACCTTTTTAAAACTGTATTGATCATGCTCCAGCCCTTTTCCTGATGGCACCGTGGGTTGCTACTCTAGCAAGTTTCAAAGAAAAAAAATGGCAAAAAAATCAGTTAGCTACGTTATCTTTGTTGGCTGTTTACGCATGCACACAATTGGAAAAAAATCTAATACTTGTTAATTGCAACTGTGTGTATGTATCTGTATGTGACTGTGGCTGACTGTATATCCTGAATAAGTGAAGATTTGTTCTAATTACTTCTCATATGTCTCAGGTTGGCAAGGCAATGGCTACAGCTGTCAGGATGTAGATGAATGTTTGACTAATAATGGCGGCTGTTCCACCACTCCAGTGGTACAATGCCTCAACACCATGGGCCCCTTCCACAGTGGTCCCTGCCCTCCAGGTACGAGGAGAGGAAACAAGAGTTACAAATGTAGCTACAGTTCTATGAATTCTATATAACAGCCAGAGACTGTATGTAGTACCACTGAATGAGGTGACACAAGTGATCTGATAAAGGACCCTGACACCCAGCATCACCTCTTAGAGTATCTTCTGATCAAGCCTCCAAATAACCCGACTGTCAGAATTCATAGACCTATAGTTACATTTGATATTTGTTACTTGTTTCATCTGTTTCTTCCTCAGAGACAGTATGTAATAACTGGATGACTCATACCAACAACGTCACAAGGAATGTGTGCTCACCATGTCTCAGTTGCAGAGTGAAGATACAGACAGTATAGCCACAGGATGAGGAGTGGCCATATTTTTACCTTACGAATGTCAGTCAGTTGAAGACACTTCAGAGAACGGCTGGTTGTGGTGTGAGAACTGCTAAAACTATAGGCCGATGTAAAACTGAAAGCTGAAAAAAAAAGAAAGTTGAGGGAGAAATGAGGGGTTAGGCTAAAAGGTAATGCCAGATCCATGAGAATTCCAACACAGACACTCCTGGCAACAAATAAGGCATGAAGCTCACCGATTTGCTTTATGAATAATTTGGTGAGAAGAAAAGCAGCCGAGCAGTCAGCAGGTGTCAAGTCCCATGAAGGCTCAAGCACATGCATACTCCTTTTCACTCGATGTAGTTTTAGGGCCTTCTCAGAGCTGGAATTTAATTTTCTTGTTTGGATGTCAATGTAGGCTCGCAAAGCCAAGAACAACACTTGTAAAGAGATTATGTAGTTTTGTTGGTAGTAATCACCATTGTTGTTGTGCTTGACATTGACACAAGTATTCCTGGGAAAGCAGTCTCACATTGACGTAATGACATGGCTCTCAAAGCCCGTGGAAAAATACACTGGCTTTGAGAGGGTTCACAAATTGAACCAACTCTGAACTTGCACCAGCCCAGAACCAGAATTGGATTTGTATTGGTGCAAAGAGGACAGCAGAGGTCTCAATTGCAGAG
The DNA here is from genome assembly GCF_042242105.1 of Pempheris klunzingeri. NCBI lineage: Eukaryota > Metazoa > Chordata > Actinopteri > Acropomatiformes > Pempheridae > Pempheris > Pempheris klunzingeri. Next base: position 22,696,910 of record NC_092029.1, read on the forward strand.
CCCCCTTCAGAAAACAACCCATCGGAGAATCAAAGCCTGCAGTCTGATTGCCAACTAACACCTCAGTTCACTCCCCTTAGTCATTAGTCATTCCCTGTTCTAGTCTTACATAGGTAGAGTAGATCTCCAAGGTCCATACACCCCACCTACGCACTGCCTAGTGTGGCCAGTTTCATTGATTAGCAGTAATAGCATACTGTTGCAACAGTGGTTCTATGAATTGTCCACAGGAACAGGTATGTTACATGTTCATTGTAGCCTTGAGTTTAACACCCACTTTGGGTTGCTTTCCCAGGTAGAGAAAAGAGATCCATTGATCCAGAAACATTTCCAAAGACTTGCACACAATGCATGCAGAGAGACACTCTGGGTCCACATGTTTTACCTCAACCATCAAAAGAGTTTCCACCTGTTGACATACAGCATTCTACAAGAGGATGCTCTTGAAATTAAGGTGGAATAAATGATCTGAGCTCCAATCTGACTGCAGGTACTGAATAATGAGACAGCGGAAGACGATCTTGTTAGGGATGCAAAATGTGCCCACCCAATTGCATCTGAAAATCCTGCCTCTGTGAAAGAGGTGAAAACACATAATCAAAAAGACCATATCCCCTCACCAGCTTGGAGCCACCAGCAACAGTGTGTGTTTGCATATGTCTATAAAATGTGTACTGGGACCAGAAAGATAGTATTCAGGAGGCAGTTTGGCCAAGTATGAGTCCTGACCCAGTAGACTGACTGGTTCTAACAGGGAGTGCAGCAGTCTCTGCACAGAGTCTCTGAACAGTCTCTGGGTTCAGCCTCCAATCGCCCAAAGGGGTCCGGATGCATTTGCCCTGAGACTCCCAGGGTGAGGAAGGGCCCACCAGAGGAGCCTCTGCCCTTCCTACAAGGACTGGTTGATTTAACTCCAAGAGAACATAGCTCATAGGGATCAGCTATGAGGCTACTGTTGTAAAATGCTAATGCTAGTCAATGCTAACTGTTCACACAACCTGCACGGTTAGTCAAGACAATGAAAAGAAGACGACTGCTTGCGTCAACCAGGTCATATGCAACCTCCTGTGCACGGGTATGATGATATCTAAGTATTAGATACGACTCTGACAGTCAGAAAGAATGAAACCTAGCACCTCTCTGTGTTATGAGAATAAATTTAACCTTCCTGTTACCCAGTTGCCCTATGTTTATTACAGGTTATGTGATGAAGTGGTCACCTACTCATGGAACATCTAAATCTAACAAAGACATCCCTTCCTTAAGATCCATACCCCAAGTTTTCATCTCCTTCTGTCATGATCCTGTATTTTGTCTAGTTCCGTTTTTGTCTCGTCTCATGTTGTCTTGTCATTTCCTGTTTTATTTTGTAGTATCATGTGTTTCCTCGTTTCAGTTACAGTTACTTCCTTTCGTCTGATTGTCTGGCTCCTCCCTGATTGTTTCCACCTGTTCCCCATTACCCTGTGTATTTATTGTCTGCGTCTCCCTCTGTCCTGTGCCAGTTCGTCATGTCCATTGTCTTGCCATTCTGCGCTATCTTGTCTTTGAAATCCCATTGTTGGAGTACCATTCTTGAGGTTTGGTCTTTTTTCAGTTGTATACTTTGTTTCAAGCTCTGCCTTGCTCCTTTTGTTGTTCACTTTAAGATTAGTCTAGCTTTGTTTTTTCAGTTGTTACTTTGTATCGTGTTTCTAGTTTTGAGTGCCTTTTGCCTGAGTATTTCTGTTCTTAGTGTTTTGATTTTGTTTTGTTTGATCGCTCCTGTTTTTTCACGGAGTCGCCTTTTGTTAGTTTTAGGGTTTTTTGTCTTGGTTCCTGTTTTTTGCATTTTGATTAAAGTTTTCTTTGTGACTTTAATTGAGTCGAGCGTGTGGGTTCCTCAGTCTTGTCTGTCCGGTCCTTGTCAGTACGAACTGGCCAAGATATGAACCCAGCCGACTCCACCCAGCTCAATGAACTATTAAGTTCCCACAGTATGCGCATTCAGCAACACGAGGAGCAGGTATCTGCTATTGGACATGGGGTTACTGAACTTGCCACGCGGCAGGAAGACTTTAAACTCTCCATCAGTTCAAAAGTTGATGCACTAACTCAGCAAATGCAGGAGATGCTAACGCACTTCAGAGATTCTTCGCAGGCATCAGCTGTTCCCCCGACTGGCGTTACTGCTCCGCCCGCTATGCTGCCTCCTGCTCCTCTGCACTTGGCTCCACCAGAGAAGTTTGCAGGGGATTCCGATCTATGTCGTCCTTTCTTGGTCCAATGCAAACTACATTTTGAAATGAACCCCGTTGCTTTTCCTTCACCACGCTCCCAGGTTGCCTTCATCACGTCCCATCTCACAGGGAGAGCGGCAGCTTGGGCCACTTCTGAATGGGCCCGGGATTCCCAGATCTGTCAATCCCCTGAGACCTTCATGAAGGAACTTAAGAGCACCTTTGACCACACAACCCCCGGTAGAGAAGCGGCTCGGGCTCTCCAGAGGTTAGTACAGGGGAACAGATCAGTAGCGGATTACGCCATTGAATTTAGGTCTATTGCCGCAGATAGCGGCTGGAACTCTGTAGCCTTGTTCGATGCTTTTTTTTTGAGGGACTTTCAGACCCTGTTAAAGACCAGCTGGTTCCACGGGACTTACCAGAGGACCTGGACTCTCTGATTTCAGTGGCTATCCGAGTGGATAACCGCCTTCAGGACCGGCTACGACAGAAGCAAGCTTCCGTCGGTCGACGACACGTAGACTCTTCTCTCCGCAGGACCCACACTCCAGACCTTCAACTTCAGAGTCGGGTCGCACCACGTTCATCGGATGACGAACCTATGCAGCTAGGTCGGACTAGATTGTCCGCAGAGGAGCGTCAGCGCTGCTTCCAAGAGGGACGCTGCTACTACTGTGGAGAGAGGGGCCATCTCCTGAGCCGGTGTCCTGCTAAAGAGATCAATCATCCAACAAAGAGGTGGGAGAGAACGAAATCTACACTCGAACCGAACACACCACATAGGAATCTGACCAAGGTTAAATGCACCCTCCAAGACACTTCTCTTGTTAAGGAAGCACTGATAGACTCTGGAGCTGATGAAAGTTTTATAAGTTGGCGCTTGGCTAAGAAGCTTGGTCTCCAAGTGGATCCCCTTCCACAGCCTCTAGAAGCTAGTTCCCTGGATGGAAAGGCCTTATTTAGGGTTACGCACACATCCGAACCACTTGCTCTAGACATTGAGGGACACAAAGAGCTCATGAAGTTCTGTTTGTTTGACTCCACTCATCATGCTCTGGTGTTAGGCTACCCATGGCTATGTAAACATGATCCCCACATAGACTGGAACACTGGCACTATCAGAGGATGGGGGGGGGGAGATGCCGGGAGTCGTGTCTCCCAAAGATATCCAATATGACTGTGGGTGGTGTGGTTGGACACGAAGTTAATGGGCCTTCTCTTCCTGATAAATCCCAAGAACTGGACTTGACCAACATACCCACCTGTTACCATGACCTCCAAGAAGTTTTTTGTAAATCCAAGGCCACTTCTCTGCCTCCACATCGCCCTTACGATTGCGCCATTGACCTGCAACCCGGTGCCACCCTACCTAGAGGACGTCTCTACTCAATCTCTGGTCCAGAGAAGACGGCTATGGAGGAGTACATTGAATCCTCCTTAAAAGCAGGTCTCATCCGTCCATCCTCTTCTCCTGTAGGTGTGGGTTTTTTCTTTGTGGGTAAGAAAGATGGGTCCTTGAGACCATGTATAGATTATTCTCCCCTTAACCAAATCACGGTCAAGAACAGATACCCACTTCCCCTCATGTCTTCTGCTTTTGAGCAACTACAGAGCGCCAAGGTGTTTACCAAATTGGACCTCAGAAATGCCTATCACCTGGTGCGAATCAGAGAAGGGGATGAATGGAAGACAGGATTCAACACTCCGTCTGGCCACTATGAGTATCTAGTCATGCCTTTCGGATTAACTAATGCTCCTGCTGTGTTTCAGAATTTGGTCAATGATGTTCTAAGAGAATTTTTGGACAGATTTGTATACGTCTATCTGGACGACATTCTCATTTTTTCACCTGACCTGACCTCGCACCAAGACCATGTCCGCCAGGTACTGTCTCGATTACTTGAACACAAGTTATATGTTAAAGCAGAGAAGTGTGAGTTTCATGCCGAATCCGTATCATTCCTGGGCTTCATCATAGCCCCTGGAAAGATGCAAATGGATCCGGCTAAAGTAAGAGCTGTGGCAGAGTGGCCTACTCCGGATAACCGCAAGAAGGTTCAGCAATTCCTTGGATTTGCTAACTTTTACCGTCGGTTCATCCGCAACTTCAGTGCCATTGCAGCACCTCTGCATACACTAACTTCTCCACAATCTCCCTTCCAGTGGTCTACACAAGCTGATGAGGCATTCCAACGCCTTAAGTCTTTGTTTGTCTCCGCCCCTATCCTCTCTGTACCAGATCCATCCCGTCAGTTTGTGGTGGAGGTGGATGCCTCCAACAGGGGGATAGGGGCAATCCTCTCCCAGCGAGCAGCGTCTGATGGCAAGATTCATCCCTGTGCTTACCTCTCACGTAAGCTGTCCCCAGCCGAACAAAATTATGACGTAGGTAACCGTGAGCTGCTAGCCGTCAAAGTGGCATTGGAGGAATGGCGCCACTGGCTGGAGGGGGCCCAGCAGCCATTTATTGTTTGGACGGATCATAAGAACTTGCAATACATCCGTGGGGCCAAAAGACTTAATTCACGTCAAGCTTGCTGGTCATTGTTTTTTAACCGATTCAACTTCACCCTTTCTTACAGGCCCGGGTCCAAGAATGTCAAACCGGATGCCCTCTCCCGGCTGTTTGATCCCGAGCCTGTTGCCAAGGAACCTGAGTTAATCCTTCCACGTAACTGTGTGGTTGGAGCAGTTTCATGGCAAATAGAATCAGAGGTAAAAGGTGCTAACGGTGAGAACCCACCACCTGCTGGATGTCCAGCTAACCGGCTCTTTGTTCCAGATGAAAAGAGGTCGCAGGTGGCTCATTGGGCTCACACCTCACTGCTTACCTGTCATCCAGGTGTCAAGCGCACCCTGTTTGTCATCAAACAGAGATTCTGGTGGCCCAGCATGGTCAAGGACGTCAAGGAGTACGTGGAGGCGTGTCCGGTCTGTGCTCGCTCCAAGTCTTCTTCCCGTCCGCAGGCAGGTCTTCTCCATCCACTGCCTGTTCCAAGTCGCCCATGGGCAGAGATTTCTATGGACTTTGTCACCGGACTCCCCATCTCAGAAGGTAATACCACGGTACTTACAGTGGTGGATCGATTCTCCAAAATGACTCATTTTGTTGCCCTACCCAAGCTACCTTCAGCCAAAGAAACTGCTGAAATTATGTTATGTCATGTATTTCGTATCCATGGCTTCCCCAGGGACATTGTGTCTGACCGTGGTCCCCAATTCATTTCCAGATTTTGGAAGGAGTTTTGTGAACTCATTGGGGCCACAGTCAGTCTTTCTTCAGGCTATCACCCGGAATCTAACGGTCAGACCGAACGCCTTAACCAGGTGTTGGAAACCTGCCTACGTTGTCTGGACGGCCACGGACCTCTCTCTAATTCAGGATTCGTTCCTGTTACGGTAAGCGTCATTTCCGGCTATCGGAGTTTCCGTGTACTGCGCTATCAACAGCGTCTCTCATTCCTTTTTCTCCACTGGATCTATTTTCACGTTTTACTGTCTTAACCACCAGCTGTACATTTAAATTTACAAACCTGCACACATATTTCTCACTTCTTGTGGTGATAATCTCGTTATTTCTGTAGTTTTTACCTAAATCGCTAGCTTCTTAAAACTAAAACCACTGAAATGGCTTCTCTCTCTCCCTCTCAGTCTCCTGCTGTCTCCTGCTCAGTGTGCCATATGTTCAGTTACCCCCCGGCCTCCTTTAGCGAAACCGGTACCTGTAATAAATGTAGTTTATTTGCTGTACTGGAGGCGAGGCTTAGTGAGTTGGAGACACGGTTCCGCACCATGGAGCATAAGTCAGCTGTAGCTAGCCAGCCCCCAGTAGCCGGTGCGGGCCGACCTAGCTTAGCTCCTACTCCCCCGGCGGTTCCCGCGCAGCCGGGAAACCAGGGCGGCTGGGTGACTGTCCGGAGGAAACATAGTCCCAAGGAGAAGCCCACGGTGCACCACCACCTTCAGGTTTCCAACCGATTTTCCCCACTTAGCGACACACCCGCTGAGAAACAGACTCTGGTCATTGGAAGCTCCATAGTCAGGAACGTGAAGCTAGCGGCACCAGCGAACATAGTGAAGTGCATCCCGGGGGCCAGAGCGGGCGACATAGAATCAAATTTAAAACTGCTGGCGAAGGCTAAACGTAGATTTGGTAAAATTGTAATTCACGTCGGCGTTAATGACACCCGATTACGCCAATCGGAGGTCACTAAAATTAATGTGGAGTCGGTGTGCAACTTTGCCAAAACAATGTCGGACTCCGTAGTTTTCTCTGGTCCCCTGCCCAATCTGACCAGTGATGACATGTACAGCCGCATGTCATCATTTAACCGCTGGCTGTCGAGGTGGTGCCCAGCTAACAATGTGGGCTTCATAGACAATTGGCAGTCTTTCTGGGGAAAACCTGGTCTCATTAGAAGAGACGGCATCCATCCCACTTTGGACGGAGCTGCGCTCTTATCTAGAAATATGGCGAAGTTTATTAGTCCTAAAACCTGACAATCCAGAGTCGAGACCAGGAGGCAGAGCTGCAGTCTTACACGCTTCTCTGCTCCTCCGTTAGTACAGTCACCCACCCAACATCCCATAGAGACTGTGTCTGTCCCTCGACCATTCAGACCATTTAGATCTATTAAGTCCAACAGGAGAGGAGTTCAGCATAAACATTTAATCAGAGTTAATACCACCATTGATACTATGAAACAGGACAGGAGAGTGAAATGTGGACTTTTAAACATCAGATCTCTGCCATCCAAAGCTGTTTTAGTAAATGATCTGATATCTGACCATCATATTGATTTATTGTGTCTGACTGAAACCTGGCTATGTCCTGAGGAGTATGTTAGCCTTAATGAGGCCACTCCTCCCAGTCATACTAATACTCATATTCCCAGAGATTCTGGACGTGGAGGTGGAGTTGCAGCAATCTTTAACTCTAGTTTAATAGTCCAACCTAGACCCAAACTTAATTATAACTCCTTTGAAAGTCTTACTCTTAGTTTTTCACACCCAACCTGGAAAACTCTAAAACCAGTGTTGGTTGTCACAGTGTACCGCCCTCCTGGTCCGTACTCTGAATTCTTAACTGAGTTTTCAGAGTTTTTATCAGACTTAGTCCTTAGTGTGGACAAAGTGATTATAGTAGGTGACTTTAATATTCATGTGGATAATGATAATGATAGTCTTAGCACTGCCTTTGTCTCACTACTGGACTCAATTGGCTTCTCCCAGAGTGTAAATGAACCAACTCACTGTTTTAACCACACTCTTGACCTTGTTTTGGCTTATGGTGTTGAAACTGAACAGTTAACAGTCTTTCCACATAACTCTATTTTATCAGACCATTACCTGATAACATTTGATTTCTTGCTATAGGACTATGCTCTATATGACAGAGAGGTCCTCACTAGATCCTTATCTGATAGTGCTGTTGCCAAATTTAAGGAGGTGATTCCTTCAGTATTTCAGCCAGTGTGTCCCTGTGCTGTGGATGACCCCCATGCTAATCTTAGCCCCTCCCAAATTGATTATCTGGTCGATAGTGCTGCAGGTTCACTGCGAATGGCACTAGACTCTATTGCCCCTCTAAAAAAGAAGAGAATTAAAGAAAAGAGACAAGCTCCCTGGTATAACTCCCAGACACGTGAGCTTAAGCAACACTCACGAAGGCTAGAAAGGACATGGCGGGCCACCAAAGTGGAAGAATCCCGTTTAATCTGGCAAGATAGTCTTAAAACCTATAGAAAGGCCCTCTGTAATGCCAGAGCCGCCTACTACTCCTCATTAATAGAAGAAAATAAAAGCAACCCTAGATTCCTTTTTAGCACAATAGCCAGGCTGACAAGGAGCCAGAACTCTATTGATCCTTGTGTTCCTTTAGAGCTCAGCAGTAATGACTTCATGAGCTTCTTTAATGATAAAATTCTAACTATTAGGGGCAAAATTCAGCACCTCCTGCCCTTAACAGGGTCTGGTCCAACCTCAAACCTAGGAACCATAGAAACAGCTGTTAGACCTGATGTGTACTTGGACTGTTTTTCTCCAATTGATCTTGCTGAATTGACCTCAATAATCTCCTCATCTAGATCGTCAACATGTCTCCTAGACCCCATTCCTACTGGACTCCTTAAAGAGGTCCTGCCCCTAATTAACACGTCCTTACTGGATATGACAAATCAGTCTCTACTAACAGGCTATGTACCGCAGTCCTTTAAAGTAGCAGTAATTAAACCTCTCCTGAAAAAGCCTACTCTTGATTCAGGTGTGTTAGCTAACTATAGACCTATATCCAACCTTCCCTTTCTCTCCAAGATCCTGGAGAAAGTTGTAGCTAATCAGCTGTGTAATTTTCTAAACTCTAATAGTCTATTTGAGGATTTTCAGTCAGGTTTTAGAGCGAACCACAGCACTGGTGAAGGTTACAAACGACCTCCTTATGGCATCAGACAGAGGACTTCTCTCTGTCCTGGTCTTGTTAGACCTGAGTGCTGCTTTCGACACCATCGACCATCACATCCTGTTACAGAGACTGGAACAGTTCATTGGTATAAAAGGAACTGCATTAAGCTGGTTTAAGTCCTATTTATTAGATCGATTTCAGTTTGTACATATTAATAACGAATCCTCTGTCCACACTAAGGTTAGACATGGAGTTCCACAAGGCTCAGTGCTTGGACCAATACTCTTTATCTTATATATGCTTCCTCTTGGTAATATTATCAGGAAGCACTCCATTCATTTCCACTGTTATGCAGATGATACACAATTATATTTATCAATAAAGCCAGATGAACACAATCAGTTGGTTAAACTTCAAATCTGCCTTAAGGACATAAAGTCCTGAATGAGCAGCAACTTTCTGCTGCTAAATTCAGATAAAACTGAAGTTATTTTGCTCGGCCCCAGACACCTCAGAGACAGCTTTCCCACTACCTTAACTGCTCTGGACGGCATTAATCTGGCCTCCAGCTCCACTGTGAGGAATCTGGGAGTCTTATTTGATCAGGATTTGTCCTTTAACTCCCACATTAAACAGATTTCTAGAACTGTCTTTTTCCATCTACGTAATATTGCCAAAATCAGGCCCATCATATCCACTGATGATGCAGAAAAATTGGTCCATGCATTTGTCACTTCTAGGTTGGACTATTGTAACTCCTTACTATCAGGCTGCCCCAATAAGTCGTTAAAGACTCTCCAGTTGGTCCAGAACGCTGCTGCTCGTGTTCTGACGAGAACTAAAAGAAGAGACCACATTTCTCCTGTACTGGCTTCTCTTCATTGGCTTCCAGTAAAATCTAGAATAGAGTTTAAAATCCTTCTCCTCACCTACAAGGCTCTTAAGGGTCAGGCCCCATCATATCTTAAAGATCTTATAGTACCGTACTACCCCACTAGAGCACTGCGCTCCCAGAATGCAGGTCTACTGGTGGTTCCTAAAGTCTCCAAAAGTAGTTCAGGAGCCAGAGCTTTCAGCTATCAGGCTCCTCTCCTGTGGAATCTCCTTCCAGTTTGGGTTCGGGGGGCAGACACCCTCTCTACATTTAAGAGTAGACTAAAAACCTTCCTTTTTGACAAAGCATATATTTAAGGGCTGGATCAGGCCTTAGACCAGCCCCTAGTTATGCTGCTATAGGTTCAGACTGCCGGGGGACTCCTATGGTGCACTGAGCTCCTCTATTCTCTCTCTCCTCCTCTTCCTCTCCATCGTTATGTCTCATGTCAGCCAAATGTCTGCCTCTAACTTGCTATCTTCCCTGGAGCGTTTCTGTGCTTTCTCATCTCTCAGGTTCCTGTGGATCCTGGTCATGGCCCTGCTGATGTGGTTCTCTGGTTCCTGTGGGTCCTGGTCCCGGTCCCGCTGATGTGGTTCTCTGGTTCCTGTGGATCCTGGTCCTGGTTCTGCTGATGTGGTTCCCTGGTTCCTATGGATCCTGGTCCTGGCCCCGCTGATGTGGTTCTCCACCAGCCAATGGATGTGCGTCTGTCCAAGGCTACAGCCTGTCCGTCCTTGGGAGCTGGATCTCTCCTTCACTGTGGTGCTCCCGGAGGTTTCTCTTTTCCCACTGGGTTTTTTGAGTTTTTCCTTCCCGAAGAAGGAGGGTCATAAAGGGCAGGTGATGCCTCGGACTGATCCACTGGCCTCATCGACTGCTGGACTCTTTATTAGATTGTTTGTTCGCTTACACTTGTTTATTTCAGTGAACTTTGTAAAGCACTATGAGACACTCTGTTGTGATATTGGGCTATACAAATAAATTGAATTGAATTGGTAACCCAGAACCCTGCCACCTGGGCTAAGATACTCACATGGGTGGCATTTGCTTATAATTCTCAACCATCTGCCTCTACTGGGATTTCCCCTTTCCACTGTTTTTGGTTACCAACCACCACTGTTCCCAGACAATGAGAAGGAGGTGGTGGTCCCTTCTGCTCATGCCCTTATCCGCAGGTGCCGAAGGGTGTGGGCTGCTACCCGCCAGGTTCTTCAGCGCAGTCAGGCCCGGATGAAGAAGGCTGCAGACCGGCGCAGGAGAGCTGCTCCTGAGTACCGGTCTGGTCAGAGGGTCTGGCTGTCTTCAAAGGACTTACCCCTTCAGGTGCCCTCCAGGAAATTGGGTCTGTGGGCCCTTTTCCCATCTCCAAGGTCGTCAACCCAGCATCGGTCCGTCTCCGCCTGCCCCGCTCCCTAAGGGTCCATCCCACGTTTCACGTCAGCTGTATCAAGCCTGTGAAGGAAAGCTCCCTGGTCCCAGCATCCAAGCCTCCTCCACCACCTCGGATGGTTGAAGGGGGCCCAGTCTACTCAGTTAAGAAACTCTTGGCGGTCTGCAGGAGAGGAAGAGGCCGTCAGTATCTGGTCGACTGGGAGGGATATGGTCCAGAAGAGAGGTCCTGGATTCCCCCCTCTTTCATTGTGGACAAAACCCTCATTTTGGACTTTCATAGGGACCACCCTGAAGCTCCTGGGCCGTCAGGAGCCGTCCCTTGAGGGGGGGGGGGGTACTGTCATGATCCTGTATTTTGTCTAGTTCCATTTTTGTCTCGTCTCATGTTGTCTTGTCATTTCCTGTTTTATTTTGTAGTATCATGTGTTTCCTCGTTTCAGTTACAGTTACTTCCTTTCGTCTGATTGTCTGGCTCCTCCCTGATTGTTTCCACCTGTTCCCCATTACCCTGTGTATTTATTGTCTGCATCTCCCTCTGTCCTGTGCCAGTTCGTCATGTCCATTGTCTTGCCATTCTGCGCTATCTTGTCTTTGAAATCCCATTGTTGGAGTACCATTCTTGAGGTTTGGTCTTTTTCAGTTGTATACTTTGTTTCAAGCTCTGCCTTGCTCCTTTTGTTGTTCACTTTAAGATTAGTCTAGCTTTGTTTTTTCAGTTGTTACTTTGCACTCAACCCTGGCCAGACCTTTGTTTGTTTCCTGGGTGGCTGAGAAGAAAAAGTCTTCCAAAGAGCAAACTTTTGAGAAAGACAAGATGCTATTTGTTATTATAATCAATGATCAATTTACTTATCTAATTCATTTATTTTGAAAATGTTAAAATTGTAACATTACTCTTAACGGAGAACCTTTAAGTGAAGCCCATTCTGAGCTGTGATAAATTTAAAAAAAAAAAAAAAAAAAAATGTTGGTGACTGACACCTCGGAGTGACTGATTTTAAAGGTGACTGTTTGTGCAGGTTATGAGGGGGATGGAAGAACGTGCACCCAGACCAATATCTGCTCCACCAACAATGGAGGCTGTTACCCATTAGCTACTTGTTCCTCCAGCCCTCCAGCCCAGGTAAAGCAAACATGCATGATTCTCTTACTGTGCCTTCCATCGTGGATGAGCATAGGCAAAATCATTTGTGGTTAAGCTGATTAATAATGTGTTTTTTTTTTTTTTTTTTTTTTTTTTTTTTTTTTTTTTTTTTTTGGGCTGTGATTTTTTTTTTTTTTTTTTCTTTTCCTGAATTTAAATTTTGTGTTATTCTTCCCTTGTTCATTGTAAACATGAAAAATATTTGCAGAGGCAGCAATTCTATCACGACATCAGCGCTTTATGTCTAATTTAAAGTAGTAGTGAAATCCATACGTTGTCTTTGTGAGTAGGTGTTGATCGTCATAGTTACTAATGGTTTGGCATAATCAGTCAGTCAATCAGTCTTTATTTATATAGCGCCAACAAGCGTTATCTCAAGAAGCTTTACATAAAGAGCAGGTCTAGATCAAACTCTTTAATTAATTTGTCTTTCAACAGAGATATTTTCAAATAACTCTTGCCTTCACATTGTTCTACATTTTATCATGAAGCACAACTACAGTAAAGTCAAATGTTTACTCTAAATTTAGCACCACATGTGGGAGATGAGAAAAGCACAGAAAGGCTCTGGGGAAGATACCAAGTTAGTAACAGACATTAAGGAGACATGAAGCATCAGGATGGAGGAGAGAGGAGCCCAGTGCATTATGGGAGTCCCCCGGCAGTCTGAGCCTATAGCAGCATAACTAGGGGCTGGTCCAAGGCCTGAGCCAGCCCTGAACTATAGGCTTTATCACTAAGGAAGGTTTTTAGTCTACTCTTAAATGTAGAGAGGGTGTCTGCCCCCCCGAACCCAAACTGGAAGGAGGTTCCACAGGAGCAACAGCGTCCAGTTTTATCTCTACAGAAGATTCAGTACAGTGTGTTGAAAAGGCTTTTTCTTTTGGTGTGTGAGCAATTTAAGAGTGAAATGTGCAGTGCTGGACATGACCATGTATTCTTCTTTCCATTTGACCCTTCCACATTGACCAGACTCAAGCCTCCCTATATGTACCTGCCCGCCAGGCTACATAGGCAATGGTTATGGACCAACTGGCTGCACCCAGACCAGCAACATCTGTCAGACCAACAACCCCTGTGTCAATGGAAATTGTGTGGCAATTGTTTGCGACTGTGTGTTTGTATGCCTGTATGTATGGTGGGACGCTGTATGGCAATTATGACAAAGATAATGTCTCTAACTTTATCTGCAGTCACTTTAATGGATAAATCTGGTAATATTCTGTATTATTGTTTAGACTACAACAAATTGGTCCCACTATCAAGTATTGTGTACCAATCCAAAGCCCACTGTGATGTAAAAATGTTTTAGTAATTAGTCGCAGTTGGCGTAGTCTGACTCTGTCTTTCAGTGCTTGATAAATTCGACCTTGTTTTTGTGTTAATGATATTTTCAAGAACAAAAATTCCACAATCAAATGACTAAGTACACTAATGCCATCACAGGCTACCACCTCTGCTCCTGGTTATATCTGCAACTGCAACTCTGGCTGGCAAGGAGTAAACTGTGACCAGAATATAGATGAATGCTTGAGCAACCCCTGTCAGAATGGAGGAACCTGCAATGATGGCAATAATGGATTCATATGTACATGCACTGCGCAGTGGACTGGACCACTCTGCCAAACCCCACAGCAAGGTATTGAGATCATCAATCAATCAATCAATCTTTATTTATATAGCACCAGTTCATAACAGCGTTATCTCCAGACTCTTTCCATAAAGAGCAGGTCTAGACCAAACTCTTTAATTAGAGAGAGACCCAACGATTCAGGAATTCAACATTAAGGATTCAAGAATCCCCACATGAGCAGCATCAGATATTAGATTAGGACACAGTGGAGGAAGAACTCCCCTTTAACAGGAAGAAACCTGGAACAGAATCAGGCTCAGAGGGGGTGGCTTCTGTCAGGGTCCGTGTTGTTGGGTGGAGGTTAGAGAGGGAGAGAAAGACAGAGAGAGAGAGGGAGACAACACAAACAGCAACCAACATACTAACAATGACTATAGCACTAACAATAGGAGTGTGACTAATAAATTAGCATTGGCAATATGATAGTGTTGAAAGAAACATGACATGGCCGACGATCCCCAGCAGTGATTCGGTGAGATGAAGATGGGGAGGTGAAGAGAAGAAGTGGGAAGAAATTGCAAGGACAAAATGAGAATAGAATGGATGTGCAGAGACACAGAGAGGAGGAAGTTAAGGGACTGGGCTGGTTAACAGACTCTGGGGCCCGTGATAAGGAGCTTACAGGCACTCTATTGTTAAATATTTTATCATCACCCATATAATTATATAGTACAACCAGTAATCTATCATTCTAAATCTATGCTTATACACTGTTGCCCATAAAGTTGGAATAATTGTTCAATACCCCCAATTTTGTTAAAGCCTGAATACACAGTTTGCAAAGGTTAATTGTGGTTTAAGTTTCACTGTGATATGTTTGGAAGAGTTTGATCAATAAAGTTGAGAAGATGTGAACTTTATTTATCAAGAATAAATCACATTGTCACAATCATTTCATGAGAAGAGGTAAAAAAAACCCATTTTATTCCAACTTCATGGGCAACAGTGTATTAATTAGAATGATCTTTATTCATTTTTTTTGCTTTGGGCTTTGAGTTAGAAAAAGAGAGTTAGTAAAGAGTGGGCGTGGGGTGGGTATCTTCTTGATCGACCCGGACACGCCTCCTTTTTATGAGGAATTATTTAATTTGAGTACATATTAGTACATATAGATGAGCATTATAAATGTAATAATGTAATGTACTTATAATGTAATAAATGTAATATTATAAAAATAACTTCATTCAGGACCCAATATTCAACCTTGTGGAACTTCTGCTTGACAGTGGTAAATATACAGAATGATATGAAATACAGATCATGCTCTTTATGTAAAGCATCTTGAGATAATGCTGTTATGAAGTGGCACTATATAAATAAAGATTGATTGATTGATTTCCCAATATTACACACTGTTGTCTATTCAAGATTCAAAGCGTTTATTATCATGTGTACAGAAGAGGATAAAATATAAATATAAACTACTATTGCTATATAAACTGCTATTGCTAACATATAAATGAATTTACAAAAATATATTTACAAAATGTGCAACTTAACATGAAGTAAAGTGAATGTGCAGATAGAGGTAGTTGTTGACTCCTATTGGCTGTTAAGGAGCCTGATGGCAGAGGGAAAGAAGGAGTTTCTGAGTCTGGACGTCCTGCATTTCAGACTCCTGTACCTCCGGCCTGAGGGGAGGAGAGTGAACAGTCTGTGTTGGGGGTGGGTGGGGCCCTTGATGATGGAGGCAGCCCTCCGGTGGACTCTGCGTCTGTAGATGCTCTGCAGAGAGGGCAGGGGACTCGACAACGCAGCTGTAGAAGTTGGTGAGGATTTTTGACGACATGCCAAACCTCCTCAGCCTCCTCAGGAAATACAGCCGCTGCTGGGCCTTCTTCACCAGCTGTGTGGTGTTCAGTGTCCAGGTGAGGTCCTCGTTGATGTGGACCCCCAGATATTTGAAGGTGCTCACCCTCTCCACTTCCTGACCTCGAACGAGCAGTGGCTGATGAGGGCTCCTCTCCTTCCTCATGTCCACTATCATCAGATATCACACGCCAAAATGGCGCCGTGCTAGTGGCTGCCTGTCGCAGCAGCTCTGTTGTTTCCCTTTCTTTGTATGTGTGAACTGTATCCTGTATGTGTGAATCAGAACTGCTGATGACTTGAAATTTCCCCATTGTGGGATAAATAAAGGAATATCTATCTATCTATCTATCTATCTATCTATCTATCTATCTATCTATCTATCTATCTATCTATCTATCTATCTATCTATCTATCTATCTATCTCCTTAGTCTTGTCCGTGTTGAGGGTGAGGTTGTTGTCCTCACACCATGTCACCAGAGTGTCCACCTCCCTCCTGTAGGCTGCTTCGTCCCCACCGGTGATGCGTCCTATCACAGCGGTGTCGCCCGCAAACTTTAGGATGGTGTTGTCCTTGTGGGAGGCTACACAGTCATGGGTGAACAGGGTGTAGAGGATGGGGCTGAGGACACACCCCTGAGGTGTGCCGATGTTCATGATGATGCTGGCTGAAGTCCTGTTTCCTATCCTGACAGACTGAGGCCTGCCAGTCAGAAAGTGGCCAGGAGCCAGTCACAGAGGAGGGGGTGTAGTCCGAGTGAGAACAGTTTGTGGGTGAGCTTGTGGGGGATGACAGATTAGACAGATAGTCATAGACTTATTATCAAAACCAGTATCTCATAGCCTCTGTAGGGGTATAACATCTATCATCTACAACCAAGGTAACAGCAGCAATGTTACTATGCTTAGCTCTGAACCCAGACTAGTGTGGATTTAACAGTTTCTTGATTGAAATGATTTGACTCCAGGACTAATAATAAGGACACTTAGTTAGATCATTTTTATCACCATCGTTATGCAGTGGGGCTACATGTGCCGATTTTCAAACTCGATGAAAGACGCCAGTAGAGATAGAAAGATTAAAAAGGATTTGTTTACACTTTTATTTACTGATCTCCAAAGTTGAGATGGATTTGCAAAAGAGCTAGAGATTAATTATGTGTAATGGATTTTTCTTAAAGAGAATGTGTACTTTGTAACATTGTTGCTAATTCTGTGGAGAACCAGGGGCTTGTTCTGTCTTTAACTCTAAGCTTCTTTAACGGTGCTTTATCAATGATAGTGACAAATGAACATGAACAATATTTCAAAGCCAGGTGTTCATCTGGTATGATGTGTATTACTGAGCAATGTCGCTGAGAAAAGCCTGTTAATCAAACTAGAAAGTGCAATTCCTGGAGAAATTGCTGTGTGAATGCTGTCCGCTGCCGCCATACTGCACTGCTGCTGCCCTGCTGTTCTGCTCCCATCTGGTGGCTCAAATGTCACTAATGCGCTGCTGCTCATCAGCTGTCAGGTTGCCATGGTGACTGCATGCCGAGCCTGTCTGTTCTCAAATGCAGATTTCAGCTGTGTGACACACCTCTAAAAATCCAGGTTTTACTCAAAATGGTACATGTCACAGCCATAAAGTGCAGACCAGTGGAGAGAAGAGGGTCTGCTGAACACATACATGTAATTTGAGGTCTCTATCTTGTGAAATGAGAGCTCTGGAGCAGGTTAGAAAAGCCTTTGTCTCTCCCTCCCTTGTCCGCTTTTCCCTCTCAGTTAACATGGCAGTCAATGGGGCAGTCGGTCGGCAATCCCGTCGCTCCAAGGCTCGTAGCGGGAGTTGCGTACGTTTCTGTGTGTTCTGTCACATCACTACGTCTGCAAGGACTTTACCTACATTTCAGCATTCACACCAATAGTGAATGCTTTTAGCATTCACACCAATAATACACTTTTTTGTCACAGAAGAACATATGTTGTGCTTTCAGCATTCACACCAATGATTTTACATTTCTTTGATAACAATGCTGGGGCTCGATCTTTGTATTCTAGTATTTGTAACGCAGGCCAGAGGCTAACAAATGGAAAAACTCCTATCGAACAGAATCAAATGCATTAATGTTGCCTGAGAGGGACCCTTAAGATTGGGTCTGATAGGCTTATTAATCAGCTGTTACAGACTGAGATTGTCGCACATATCTTTTAGATTATTTGGATAATTGTTCAGCCAATTTAGGTTAAAATCTCCTAAAACCAGCATCTTTGTGTTGCTGTATTCAAGCAAGTCTACCAATTTCTGTAGTGCATTAGGGATAGCTGAGGGTGATCGCTATATACCCACCACATTATTGAATCATTACTAGAAAAAGTTGACTGTCAGTGTGGTATAGTGACAGCATTTAACATTGTAACAGATAATCACGTTTACAGCCAGGTCCTCTTCTAACTTTGTCTACTCTGTACAAGTTGTAGTTATGTAATAAAGCCCCAGAGTTTTCGATACTGTGTTTGTGTCAGGTTTCTTTCAGATATCAGTCTATGATTATTTTAAGTTGATTTAATTAAACTCATTACACAGACTTCTGGTATTTAAATGCATTAACTGTGCCTTCCTAAAGTCCTAACGTGTTTGAATTATTCTCAGAGTTGTCTGTAACTGGTCAGAATCGTGACTCCTTGATCATAAAATCACCTTTACTCACGTTTGACACCAAAACTTCTTTGAACAGAACTGTTCTCACCAATTACTCCAGTGGCCTCTCTCCACAGGGTGTAGGGTCTCTGGTAGCCTAGAAACAAGGGGTGGCTTAACTTCCCCACAGGCTGAAATCACCTCATTCTCCCCTGAGGTTGTTGAGACCAAGTCAATCACATCACACAAATGTTTGTGCTCTAAGTCCACAAGAACAAGCTACAAGAGGAAGAGAGCGATGAGGACTGTAGCATTAGTGGATAGTATTCCATGTAATATAGCAGACTGACAGAGATCTTTTGATCTCCTCTTTTCTGTGTTTTCTATTCTTTAGATTCTACACATCTCCCTCCCTTTCTTTCATCTGGAGAGCAGCACCAATTGCAACTATGACTTCCTTCAGATCCATGACGGGGACAGCGCCTCTGCTTACATGATTGGGAAATACTGCGGTCAAAATAACCCGCCGGACGTCTACAGCTCCCACAATTCCCTGTATTTCTGGTTTCGCTCCGACCACTCTGTGAGCGGTCGCGGCTTTACAGTTGTTTGGCAGTCTCAGGACCCAGGTAGGGGTGTTTCATGGTTTTTGGTTCAGTTGATGCTTAATCCTTAGAATTTATCACCAACACTTAAATTTGATCGAAGAAATGTAAGGTCATTAACTGTCTTGAGTTTTGAAATGATGCGCACGTCAACATACTTTATCAAATGTATTTAAATGACTTTTTGTGCCAAATTAACATTTATGTCCCACTCACATAACCAAATACAGTGTGCCCCACATACACATACATGCATAAATGTGTGTGTGTAAATACATTTATTATAGCAGGAATCGTTCACTCTTGTCTTTAACACTTTTGCTTTTGCTGTCAACATTTCAGATTTTCACCACACAATTATCATGGCCAATAGAAGTCATGATAATCATATTACTACTGTCGTGCTAAATAGTACCTTGCCTCACACGACGGCACAAAAATGTTGGTGTTTGCACCGTGTCTGGGGAAATTTGGCTATCAGAAATAACTGATTATCTAAGATAAATAATAATTATATTGATTAATGGGACTTAGTGTAAAGTCCACCTCGATTGGGACACCACCTCGATAAACAAGGAAAAAGATTTAACTGTTTCAGTCTCATAAAATACTAAACTATCAATTTGGTATTATGATTAATAATTAACTTAATAACTACCAAAATGACCACACTGACAGCTAGTTGAAGGATTTCACAGCATGTGTATTAACACATTTAATAAAACATAAAGAAGTCACACATATAAACAATCTAACTTTACTAGCTAACAAACTAAAGGAAGAGAGAGTGTGTGTGTGTGCGTGTATGTGTGTGTGGGTGAGAGAGAGAGAGAGAGAGAGACGGTGTGTACATGTGAACAGGCAAATGGTTATGACATGGAGGACTACAGAAGGTATTGACTCCCTACAAACTGGCCCCCAGACCCCCTGCTGTGTGGGTCAGAGGCAGACAAAGGAAAGCTAAGTGCTGTAGCTGTTAGCTTAGCTTTGTCTCTCAGTCAAGGCCTATTGTAACACTGTATGTGTGAGTGTGTAGATAAAGGTACCAGGTTAGAGGAGAGGATGGTTAGTCTGTAGACCCTGTGTCTGTGGGAGCAAACTAACATCAAATCTAAACTTTCTGGCTGCACAGTAAACTATAGCACATCACAATACTTAAACTCTGTGAACATTAAAGCAAATCAAAACCAATACAAGAAGAAGAAGGTCCTTCAGTCTGCTGCTTCTCAGCCTGTTGATGAACCAGGCTGGAAGAAGGTTCTGGTTCTTTGTGCTTGCTGTCCTGGTTGCAGGCTGGAGATTCTGGTCGCTCCTTTGTTCCTTGATAGGCAGCAGCTCTGTGCTAACTTGCTGGTGTGCTCCTGTTGTTCTGAAGATCAGCTGGCAGACTTTGGATCATACCTGCTGGTGCTGAGAAACTAGAAATTTAAATGTGTTGTATGTTGCCATTTTAATCTATCATTCATGAACATTTTGCATCAGCTGAGACATGACTCTAGGGTCCATACAGCTGATCAGGAAATATCAACTGTTTGCATTTGCTGCGCCCCTTTGGTGGCAGAATATCTCAAGACTGTAGAACAAAACTCAAGTATTACATTTCCACAATATTACTGATTCTGGTACAACAATAGAGATGTGATACTCATCACTCAGCTGCTCAGAGTTTCTTGTTTAAACAGAAATTATAGGCTAACTCGCAACTAAATTCTTGTGTCTTCCCCCTACAAGTTTTTTTTTCATCACTTGATGTAAAGCTGTTTCACATTTAAAGACTTCCAGCGACTCAAATGGCGGCTGTGGTTCAGTGGTAGAGTGGGTCATCCCTCAATCAGAAGGTCAGGGGTTTGATCCCCACCTCCTATGGGTCAACGTGTTGAAGTGTCCTTGTCACACTGAACCCCAACTTGCTCCTGAAGCAGCTTCAGTGTGTGAATGAGTATGAAAGAATAGTTTCCTCCAACTTAGATTCCTCCTGTATGAATGATGTGTGAATGGGTGAATGAGGATGTCATGTAAAGCGCTTTGAGTAATTGAAAGGAGAAATACAAATACAGACCATTTACCATAATCCTCCTCTTTTCATTGCACAGTTTTACTGTGTGCTATTTGCATGAATTGTTTGCTTTCATTACAGTAGTAGTACAGTAGTAGTACTTTGCTCAATCATTTCATAATGAGTATTAGTTGGCCATTAATTGTAAATAATGAGTGACAGATGTCAGTACAATGTACATATACAATATTATTAGAATTATTAACATTAGTTCTTTGGCTTTAACCACTGTGCAGTGAAAAAAGCAATGCAATGCTTCTACTACAACTACATGTGTAGTACTGCTACTATCAGTGTCCCTCTCCACATTTTTAGCAGGTAAGCTCACAAATGATTTTGAAAGACAAAGTGAAAATAATTGTTCACTCTTCCCTATAATCTCTCTCCCATCTTAGTGTGTGGAAGTGAACTAACCGCCCCCTATGGCAGCATTAACTCACCTGGTTACCCCGGAAACTACCCACCTAGACTGCTACTGGACAGTGAGAGTTCCAAATGCAAAGTTGATGAGCAAACCAGGCTCTACGGTCAGTCTGGAGCATCACCCTGACTGCAACTATGACTTCTTAGAAGTGAGAAACGCTGCTATGCATACCTGTGTTTTTCACCTTTGGAAGAAATAAATCAATAAAGAAATCACAGAGAACTCAAAGGTCAACTTTTACACCCACATTGTGTTTGTCTAGTAAAAACATGATTCATTTGTTGTTTTTAAAGCAAAGCTACATAAGGCATTTCAGTGTAAAGGTATGTTTCTGGAGTGAAATGATTGTTCAGTGCATGCCACTTGTGATACCACTCCACGTAACATGCCAGCAATGGAGTGCAACCTTACAACTTCTTCCTATTGTTTTGTGTGGTCAAATGTTATAGATCCGAGATGGTCTTCTGCCTGAGGACCCCATTCTGGGGAAGTACTGCAGTGCTGCATCACCTCCCCCCTTACAGACTACCGGTCCAGCTGCATGGCTCCACTTCCATTCAGACTTCAGTGTCTCTGATCGAGGCTTCCATATTACATACACGACATCACCAAGTAAGCAAATGTATACCAAGTAAGACAGTGTATGTATGCTTGGGTGTGGTCTACAGGTGGTCGGGGTGAACTGAAATTGAAATCAATAATGACGTTTGCAGAAACCTGAAGCATATGACAAACTGCCAAAACGAGGTGAGACGTGGCATCAAAACGTTCCTCAGTCTATTCAACCAGCACAAAACGGTCATATCTGCCAGTGATGAGACAGAAAACAAATGTGCATGGGGAGAGCACCTGTGGTTGACGCCTCCCTAGAGAAGTGGATTGATAAGCGATCACAAATAACGTAATAAATAGTGAAGCTGTCCACTTCCTTACTTTATATTAATGTAATAAATACACAAATGTAATCTACATGGTGAATAAAGAAAAAGCATAAAATAACTGAAAGCAGTTTCCACTGTATTTAAAGTAATATTACCCAACTTCATCAATTCAATTCAATTTATTTGTATAGCCCAATATCACAACAGAGTGTCTCATAGTGCTTTACAAAGTTCACTGAAATAAACAAGTGTAAGCGAACAAACAATCTAATAAAGAGTCCAGCAGTCGATGAGGCCAATGGATCAGTCCGGTGGAAAAACTCAAAAAACCCAGTGGGAAAAGAGAAACCTCCGGGAGCACCACAGTAAAGGAGAGATCCAGCTCCCAAGGACGGACAGGCTGTAGCCTTGGACAACGCACATCCATTGGCTGATGGAGAACCACATCAGCAGGACCAGGACCAGGACCAGGATCCACAGGAACCCGAGAACCACATCAGCAGAACCAGGACCAGGATCCACAGGAACCAGAGAACCACATCAGCAGGTCCAGGACCAGGATCCACAGGATCCACAGTAACCTGAGAGATGAGAAAGCACAGAAAGGCTCCGGGGAAGATAGCAAGTTAGAGGCAGACATTTGGCTGACATGAGACATAATGATGGAGAGGAAGAGGAGGATAGAGAATAGAGAGGAGCCCAGTGCATCATGGGAGTCCCCCGGCAGTCTGAGCCTATAGCAGCATAACTAAGCATATGAAAGCATATAGTTAAGGGCTGGCTCAGGCCTTAGACCAGCCCTTAACTATATGCTTTCAATCAATCAATCAATCAATCAATCTTTATTTATATAGCGCCAATTCATAACAGCGTTATCTCCAGACTCTTTCCATAAAGAGCAGGTCTAGACCAAACTCTTTAATTAAGAGAGAGACCCAACGATTCAGGAATTCAACATTAAGGATTCAAGAATCCCCACATGAGCAGCATCAGATATTATATTAGGAAACAGTGGAGGAAGAACTCCCCTTTAACAGGAAGAAACCTGGAACAGACCCAGGCTCCGAAGTGGGCGGCTTCTGTCAGGGTCCGTGTTGGGTGGAGGTTAGAGAAAGAGAGAAAACAAACAGCAACCAACATACTAACAGCAGCTACAGCACTAACAATAGGAGTGTGGCTAATAAATTAGCAATATGGCAGCACTCAAAAACATGACGAGTGGCCAATGATCTGCAGCAGTGATTCATGAAGCCAGAAGAACTAGGAGCACAGAAAGGCTCCGGGGAAGATACCAAGTTAGTAACAGGCATTAAAGAGACATGAAGCATCAGGATGGAGAGGAAGAGGAGGAGAGAGGAGCCCAGTGCATCATGGGAGTCCCCCGGCAGTCTGAGCCTATAGCAGCACAACTAGGGGCCGGCCCAAGGCCTGAGCCAGCCCTAAACTATAGGCTTTATCACTAAGGAAGGTTTTTAGTCTACTCTTAAATGTAGAGAGGGTGTCTGCCCCCCGAACCCAAACTGGAAGGAGGTTCCACAGGAGAGGAGCCTGATAGCTGAAAGCTCTGGCTCCATCACTACGTTAGAGGACTTTAGGAACCACCAGTAGGCCTGCATTCTGGGAGCGAAGTGCTCTAGTGGGGTAGTAAGGTACTTAGGAAAACGGTTCTTAAAAAAACATTTTAACAAACTCATTAATGTGATCAGAACATTACTGGCAATTAGTTTATGGAAGTAAGGTTTTCTGATGTCAACCTTACCAAATGTCATGTTATGCTGGAACATTCTTTATATCATTAATATTGATAACAATTAGTTGGCCATGAACATCAATAAAAAAATATATTGTCACTATGTATTGGAAGTGTAAAACCTACTAACTAGTTAAATTGACCTTTTTTTTCTTGCTCTCCGGTATCCGGTAACCCTATCCTCTGCCCCTTGTTTGTGTCAGTGGTCTTGCCATCAGCTCCTGAAAGAAATGCCTTCATGTTCTGGTAAAGTGTGTTGTATCTAAGGTGACCCTGGTTGTGGCGGTACCTTCACCAACAGTGAGGGCTCCTGCCGTTTTGACTTTGTTGAGGTAAATTAAATCATTCATAAAATCAAACTGTAATTGAAATATGAAATAAATTGAATATGACATTGACAGCCTGATAATTACGAGTTGCAATAGTCTAACCTGGAAGTGACAAATGCATGGACTAATTTTTCTGCATCATTCATAGACAAGATGGACTTGATTTTACGTGATGGAAAAAGACAGTCCTGGAAATATATTTCATGTGGAAGTTAAAGGACAAATCCGTATCAAAGGTAACTCCCAGATTCCTCACAGTGGAGCTTGAGGCCAGAGTAATGCCATTCAGAGCAGCTATTTTGTTAGAATATGTGTCTCTAAGGCCAAGCAGAAATGTGCTTGTCATCCAGGATATATATACAGTATATAGCCTCTATATATATATATATATATATATATATATATATATATATATATGGATGGATAAATACCAAAATGAAAAGTCCATCTCCCATGGCTCCTCAGACTCTTGGTGTTTTATTGCATTTATTCCATTACTGGAATAGAAACTTTTTCTGCACTACTTTCTGCCATTGAATCAGACTTACTTACGTACTTATTGGTTACTGAGCCTGTTTGTATGTGGGGTGTAGGCATTTCTGTTTCCCTCTCTTTCCCTGTATCCATCCTCTCCATTGGTCTCATTAGCCCCACAGTTTCCCAGCCTGCTAGTCCTTCCCTCATTGGTTCAGTTTGTATTTAGCTCCTGGTTTTCTCCTTTGTTCAGGTTTTTTCTCTTCAGGTATGTTCTGATTTGCCTGGATAAGGACATATAAAATCTGGGTGGCTAAACTGATAGAGTGAGAGGGGGACAGTGGATCAGTTATAATGATGCATATTTCATTCTTTCACCCAGGTCCGGGATGGCTCCACGTCTAGTTCTCCTCTGCTGGGGCCATTTTGTGGTGTTGAGATTCCCCCGAGGCTTCAGTCCACTCAGAGATCCATGTACATCCACTTCAGGACAGACTCCTCTGTTAGCAACCATGGCTTTGAAGCAGCCTATAGCTCTGCCTTGGAGGGTGAGCGCAGATCATTATTCATTAGCATTATTATCATCATCATTTCAGACATATGCAGTAGGTATGTAGTATGTAGACTAGTGTGCAGTCTTTGTTTATTACTGTAACCTCAAAGCGTGGCTCTCATGTTAGGTGGAAAAATTAAACTTATCTGTTACACAATACGTAAAATATTCAGCAGTTATGTAAAAACATTCATTATTTGTAGTAAATTGGCTGAAACATTAGAATCTACTGGTATAATGAAGTTCACCATGTACTTGTGCTTTTCAACTTAAAACTTTCAGAGACCATACCCGCTGCTTTTAACATGACAATCTCCAGAATGGAATTCAGTATTGTTTTATATGTGTGTCCTCTCAAGCCACTCTACTCTACAGTTGACCAGTTGTTTTTTTCTTCCTGTACCAGGCTGTGGTGATACCCTGACCAGTCCCTCAGGTACCATCACAAGCCCAGGTCACCCCACCAGCTACCCCCATGGTGCCAACTGCACCTGGTACATCAATGTTGCCCCAGGCAACCTGGTTCGGCTGTCATTTGACTCCTTCAACCTGGAGTACCACATTAACTGCGACTTTGATTACCTGGAAGTGTACGACAATGGCACTGTGCAGACTGGAACCAAGATTGGCAGGTGCAGGCTTTATATATGTGTGTCTTATGTATGTATGTATATACAGTATATATGTGTGTGTGTGTGTGTGTGTGTGTATGTGTGTAAATGTGTATCTATTGTCATGAGGAAAGACATTTGGGCTCTTTGTGTGTGCAGATACTGTGGTCGTTCCATGCCTCCGTCCATCACCAGTACTGACAGCGTACTGACCCTTCTGTTTGTGTCTGACTCAAGTTTGGTGTCAGAGGGATTCTCTGCCCGCTATGTTTCCATCAATGCCACCACAGGTACACAGAAAATGTCTGTTCTTCAGTTTTTACTGAATACATTTGAGACTACTGATAAGTTATCTTTGGACAACAACACTACAACTCAGAATCTCAGGTTGCACTACAAGATTTACCTCTGGAAAAAATCCCCTACTCATTCATGACACTGTGTGGGCACAGGGTATGCTGAAATTGAGCCTCTGGCAAAATTATGTCCTGAGTGCTGTGGGGGAACAAAAGTTGAACCTGACGGGTTTGATTTGGTCAATTTTCTATTCTAGTAAAGTTAACTCAAACAAGATGATTGAGTCCTTCACTATATGGAAAAGTGGCAGCGTGACATTATATGTGAGCTCTGCAGCTTTCTGTTACAGTACAGTCTCTGTCAAAGCTGCAGTTTTAGCCACAACATGCACAATAATATTGGAGCAAGCGCACTACAGCGTGTAACAGAACTTTTGATAGCAGCTATATATAGTTTGCCAAAACAATGTCGGACTCCGTAGTTTTCTCTGGTCCCCTGCCCAACCTGACCAGTGATGACATGTACAGCCGCATGTCATCATTTAACCGCTGGCTGTCGAGGTGGTGCCCAGCTAACAATGTGGGCTTCATAGACAATTGGCAGTCTTTCTGGGGAAAACCTGGTCTCATTAGAAGAGACGGCATCCATCCCACTTTGGACGGAGCTGCGCTCTTATCTAGAAATATGGCGAAGTTTATTAGTCCTAAAACCTGACAATCCAGAGTCGAGACCAGGAGGCAGAGCTGCAGTCTTACACACTTCTCTGCTCCTCCATTAGTACAGTCACCCACCCAACATCCTATAGAGACTGTGTCTGTCCCCCGACCACTCAGATCATTTAGATCTATTAAGTCCAACAGGAGAGGAGTTCAGCATAAACATTTAATCAGAGTTAATACCACCATTGATACTATGAAGCAGGACAGGAGAGTGAAATGTGGACTTTTAAACATCAGATCTCTGCCATCCAAAGCTGTTTTAGTAAACGATCTGATATCTGACCATCATATTGATTTATTGTGTCTGACTGAAACCTGGCTACGTCCTGAGGAGTATGTTAGCCTTAATGAGGCCACTCCTCCCAGTCATACTAATACTCATATTCCCAGAGATTCTGGACGTGGAGGTGGAGTTGCAGCAATCTTTAACTCTAGTTTAATAGTCCAACCTAGACCCAAACTTAATTATAACTCCTTTGAAAGTCTTACTCTTAGTTTTTCACACCCAACCTGGAAAACTCTAAAACCAGTGTTGGTTGTCACAGTGTACCGCCCTCCTGGTCCGTACTCTGAATTCTTAACTGAGTTTTCAGAGTTTTTATCAGACTTAGTCCTTAGTGTGGACAAAGTGATTATAGTAGGTGACTTTAATATTCATGTGGACAATGATAATGATAGTCTTAGCACTGCCTTTGTCTCACTACTGGACTCAATTGGCTTCTCCCAGAGTGTAAATGAACCAACTCACTGTTTTAACCACACTCTTGACCTTGTTTTGGCTTATGGTGTTGAAACTGAACAGTTAACAGTCTTTCCACATAACTCTATTTTATCAGACCATTACCTGATAACATTTGATTTCTTGCTACAGGACTATGCTCTATATGACAGAGAGGTCCTCACTAGATCCTTATCTGATAGTGCTGTTGCCAAATTTAAGGAGGTGATTCCTTCAGTATTTCAGCCAGTGTGTCCCTGTGCTGTGGATGACCCCCATGCTAATCTTAGCCCCTCCCAAATTGATTATCTGGTCGATAGTGCTGCAGGTTCACTGCGAATGGCACTAGACTCTATTGCCCCTCTAAAAAAGAAGAGAATTAAAGAAAAGAGACAAGCTCCCTGGTATAACTCCCAGACACGTGAGCTTAAGCAACACTCACGAAGGCTAGAAAGGACATGGCGGGCCACCAAAGTGGAAGAATCCCGTTTAATCTGGCAAGATAGTCTTAAAACCTATAGAAAGGCCCTCTGTAATGCCAGAGCCGCCTACTACTCCTCATTAATAGAAGAAAATAAAAGCAACCCTAGATTCCTTTTTAGCACAATAGCCAGGCTGACAAGGAGCCAGAACTCTATTGATCCTTGTGTTCCTTTAGAGCTCAGCAGTAACGACTTCATGAGCTTCTTTAATGATAAAATCCTAACTATTAGGGACAAAATTCAACACCTCCTGCCCTTAACAGGGTCTGGTCCAACCTCAAACCTAGGAACCATAGAAACAGCTGTTAGACCTGATGTGTACTTGGACTGTTTTTCTCCAATCGATCTTGCTGAATTGACCTCAATAATCTCCTCATCTAGATCGTCAACATGTCTCCTAGACCCCATTCCTACTGGACTCCTTAAAGAGGTCCTGCCCCTAATTAACACGTCCTTACTGGATATGACAAATCAGTCTCTACTAACAGGCTATGTACCGCAGTCCTTTAAAGTAGCAGTAATTAAACCTCTCCTGAAAAAGCCTACTCTTGATTCAGGTGTGTTAGCTAACTATAGACCTATATCCAACCTTCCCTTTCTCTCCAAGATCCTGGAGAAAGTTGTAGCTAATCAGCTGTGTAATTTTCTAAACTCTAATAGTCTATTTGAGGATTTTCAGTCAGGTTTTAGAGCGAACCACAGCACAGAGACAGCACTGGTGAAGGTTACAAACGACCTCCTTATGGCATCAGACAGAGGACTTCTCTCTGTCCTGGTCTTGTTAGACCTGAGTGCTGCTTTCGACACCATCGACCATCACATCCTGTTACAGAGACTGGAACAGTTCGTTGGTATAAAAGGAACTGCATTAAGCTGGTTTAAGTCCTATTTATTAGATCGATTTCAGTTTGTACATATTAATAACGAATCCTCTGTCCACACTAAGGTTAGACATGGAGTTCCACAAGGCTCAGTGCTTGGACCAATACTCTTTATCTTATATATGCTTCCTCTTGGTAATATTATCAGGAAGCACTCCATTCATTTCCACTGTTATGCAGATGATACACAATTATATTTATCAATAAAGCCAGATGAACCCAATCAGTTGGCTAAACTTCAAATCTGCCTTAAGGACATAAAGTCCTGAATGAACAGCAACTTTCTGCTGCTAAATTCAGATAAAACTGAAGTTATTTTGCTTGGCCCCAGACACCTCAGAGACAGCTTTTCCACTACCTTAACTGCTCTGGACGGCATTAATCTGGCCTCCAGCTCCACTGTGAGGAATCTGGGAGTCTTATTTGATCAGGATTTGTCCTTTAACTCCCACATTAAACAGATTTCTAGAACTGCCTTTTTCCATCTACGTAATATTGCCAAAATCAGGCCCATCATATCCACTGATGATGCAGAAAAATTGGTCCATGCATTTGTCACTTCTAGGTTGGACTATTGTAACTCATTATTATCAGGCTGCCCCAATAAGTCGTTAAAGACTCTCCAGTTGGTCCAGAACGCTGCTGCTCGTGTTCTGACGAGAACTAAAAGAAGAGACCACATTTCTCCTGTACTGGCTTCTCTTCATTGGCTTCCAGTAAAATCTAGAATAGAGTTTAAAATCCTTCTCCTCACCTACAAGGCTCTTAAGGGTCAGGCCCCATCATATCTTAAAGATCTTATAGTACCGTACTACCCCACTAGAGCACTGCGCTCCCAGAATGCAGGTCTACTGGTGGTTCCTAAAGTCTCCAAAAGTAGTTCAGGAGGCAGAGCTTTCAGCTATCAGGCTCCTCTCCTGTGGAATCTCCTTCCAGTTTGGGTTCGGGGGGCAGACACCCTCTCTACATTTAAGAGTAGACTAAAAACCTTCCTTTTTGACAAAGCATATATTTAAGGGCTGGATCAGGCCTTAGACCAGCCCCTAGTTATGCTGCTAAAGGTTCAGACTGCCGGGGGACTCCTATGGTGCACTGAGCTCCTCTATTCTCTATCCTCCTCTTCCTCTCCATCATTATGTCTCATGTCAGTCAAATGTCTGCCTCT
This sequence comes from Pempheris klunzingeri, assembly GCF_042242105.1. Lineage (NCBI taxonomy): Eukaryota > Metazoa > Chordata > Actinopteri > Acropomatiformes > Pempheridae > Pempheris > Pempheris klunzingeri. Next base: position 22,726,956 of record NC_092029.1, read on the forward strand.
AACTTGCTATCTTCCCCGGAGCGTTTCTGTGCTTTCTCATCTCTCAGGTTCCTGTGGATCCTGTGGATCCTGGTCCTGGCCCTGCTGATGTGGTTCTCTGGTTCCTGTGGGTCCTGGTCCCGGTCCCGCTGATGTGGTTCTCTGGTTCCTGTGGATCCTGGTCCTGGTTCTGCTGATGTGGTTCCCTGGTTCCTATGGATCCTGGTCCTGGCCCCGCTGATGTGGTTCTCCACCAGCCAATGGATGTGCGTCTGTCCAAGGCTACAGCCTGTCCGTCCTTGGGAGCTGGATCTCTCCTTCACTGTGGTGCTCCCGGAGGTTTCTCTTTTCCCACTGGGTTTTTTGAGTTTTTCCTTCCCGAAGAAGGAGGGTCATAAAGGGCAGGTGATGCCTCGGACTGATCCATCGGACTGATCCACTGGCCTCATCGACTGCTGGACTCTTTATTAGATTGTTTGTTCGCTTACACTTGTTTATTTCAGTGAACTTTGTAAAGCACTATGAGACACTCTGTTGTGATATTGGGCTATACAAATAAAAATTGAATTGAATATATGAAATTCGGATGTGAAAGTGCTCAACCCTGACCAAAATTTCATACCTGCTTGAATGTAAATGAAAAGAAACATTTAATAGAGGTAACCCCCAGTATATACAGTACATTTAATTCAGACAAAATGAAAAGATATTACTCTGATTATACTGTTCTGCTTAAACCTTTGTCTCTCATCAGACTGTGGCGAGACCTTCACCTCCCCTACTGGCTCTTTCACTTCACCCAACTACCCTGAGTACTATCCCAACAACAGAGACTGTATCATCAAGATCATTGTGCAGGTCAACATGCAGATCATGTTGAATTTCACAGACTTTGAACTAGAGGGCTCCCCTCCTTCTTGCAACTTTGACTTTGTGGAGATCAGGTAAGGAAAGGTGGTAGAGTTGGACTATCTTGTGAGAAGGGGAACCTTTAATATGTAATATATAAGAGGATAGAGGAGTTTCCATTGGTTTGAGAGAGAAAAGAAAATGAAAAGAATATGCAAAATCACCATCACAGGTCTCTAACCAGAAGTGGTGACATTGTGGATATATGACGCGTCTTTACTCGGCCGCCAGATCAAGCTGTGTTATCTTTAAGCTACCTGCACACAGCAGACACATCTGTCTGTCTCTAATACGACCATCGATATTTTGAGCTTTCGTCTGCTTTTGCAGGGATGGTGGCTATGAGACATCTCCCTTGATTGGTAAGTTCTGTGCTGATCAAAGGCCTCCAGTCCTGGTGTCCCACAGCAACCGTCTTTGGGTTAGATTCCACTCCGATGCCTCTGTCACACGCCGTGGATTTACTGCCCACTAGGACGGCACACAGACCGGTGAGTGTTTCTTGATGTTAGATTGGCTACTTATTGCCAGGGAAAGCAGAAAAAGTAAAGGACAGAGTGGCAATTCATGACCACCACCTGGAATTAAGCATTTATTACGATTCTGTCATTGGTAGATGGTGACACGGACTTCAGGCCAACCCCCAATGCAAATTAGGTGTATTGGTGACATGTACAAACTTCCAGCTGTGTTCAGTGAATGATTCAAACAAGAACTATTGAAATATCTCAACACAACTAATATTACAGGTGGTTTCTCCAAATTCAACACAATATGCCACTTTTAATGACTGCTGCAGTCTCAACATTATTCAATCCCCTGAACATAATCTCTCATGGAGCGCTCATTTGCAAATCAGGTGTTGTTTCACGCACATCTGATGAAACTTATCAAGGGCCTCATTACTTGCATCAGGTATGATTGAGATAGAACACATGAAATACCTGGATTGGCAGGGGGGTTTGTTCAGAGACATTAAGTTACATGTTAGAAATATGGGTAAGTCAAGAGAATTGTTCAAAAAGTTAAGAGAGGAGATGATTGCTTTGCACAAACATGGAAAAGGATACAAAAAGATAGCAAAGGCACTGAATGTTCCAAGAGATGCTGTTGGAAGCAAAGTTCACAAGTTCAAAGCTAAAGGAACACTGGCTGCATTACCTGGGCGTGGCAGAAAGAAGAAGCTATTAAAAGCTGCCACCAGATTTCTGAGGATGCAGGAGGACAAAAACCCTCGAGTGACTGCGAAAGACCTGCAGTAAGACTTGGTGGCAGCAGGCACTGAGGTTTCAGTTTCTACAGTAAGGAGCATTCTAAACACTGAAGGTCTCCATGCCTGAACTCCAAGACGTTCACCACTGCTGACCTAAAAAAAACTTTTGAAAGAATGAGACAGACCCTGAAAAGAACACAGTTTCCATAATATTCAATATTTACTGTCAAGATTTCCCCATAGGAATGAATGGAGAAAATTCTAGCCCTTCTAGCCCTCACAGCTCCTTCATACTTTTAGCTAGAAACTCCATTGAAGCTTTAAATTTTTCATCATCTTGTCCTCTTTCAGCATATCATTCTACCTCATTTGACCCATTCACCATTTCATCACGGTCGCCTTTTAAAAAAATCTAATTTTACATGAGTGTGTATGTGGCCGAGCTAGAGCGGGTGATGTCATCGCTAGAGCGTGGAGGAGCAGAAAAATCGCCTGAAATTTTTGTCTTTAACTTGCTGGTTTGGCCGAACCGTTTTACCCACAGTCACAATTTAGATCGATGGATGGATGGGTGGATAGATAGATACAAATAACAGAGAGACAAATAAATAAGCAGATAAAAAGATAAAAATGTACAGATTAAAACCAAAGTGCGATTGAAATAAAACTGTAGTGCAAGTTGAAGAACAGAAGTACATATTAGTGTTAAATAGCAGAGGGTGCTGAAAGCTTTCTGCCACCTAGAGGTGAGTTATTGAACAGGGTTATGGCTGTTGGCATAAAAGATTTCCTGTATCGGTCCTTGTGACAGCGGAGCTGAACCAGCCTGTTTGAGAAGCTGCTCCGCTGTCTATCCAGTAGTGGGTGGAGTGGGTGGTCAGGATTGTCCAGAATGGGCAACAGTTTGTTCATGGTCCTCCTTTCCACCACCACTTCAAAAGTGTCTGGTTTGCAGCCAATTTATACTTCAGAACACACAGAAACGCACGCAGTACGTTGTACGAGCCTCGGAGTGCCGACCGACTGCCTCATTGACTGCCATGTTAACTCAGACGGGGAAAAAAGGAGGGAGGGACAGACTTTTCTAACCTGCTCCAGAGCTCTCATTTCATTTCTCATTTTTCAGCTGAAATCTGCGTTTGAGAACAGACTCGCTCGGCAGGCACCATCACCACGGCAACCTGACAGCTGACGAGCATCGCATTAGTGACGTTTGAGCCACCAGATGGCAGCAGAGTAGTGTGAAAGGAGCAGAGCAGCATGACAGGAGCAGGGTAGCAGCAGAGAATTAGGGCAGCATGTCAGCAGCAGTGCAGCATGACGTCAGCAGGACAGCATTCACACCGCAATTTCTCCAGAAATTCCACTTTCTAGTTTACAATATCCTTCTGTTGCCCTGCCCGATCAACTGTCAGTCATTTAAACTGAAGGATCATCTGTGATGCATCTCCACAGGCCCCTTTTCTTCCTTTTTACAAACATGTTGTCAAACCAGTTTGACAAAAGAATGACTTGTGATTGCAGTCCAACTTCACGATACAAAATAAAGTATCCATTATAAAGTTACAACAATCATGTTCTCTACATCACATTTCACTTTCTATGTTAAAATGTAGAAATTAAGCGAGTCACAGTAATTTGCACATTAAAACTGGTGTGAAGATTGAGCCAAAGCTGTTTTAATGCCTACGCAAATACCTAAAGTGCCTCATTCCTACTTTCACATGTACCTGCCCATCTGATTTCTTTCCCTGTCCTTTTTCTAGGCTGTGGAGGGATGTTGACAACAGCATATGGGTCATTTTCCTCTCCTAACTACCCCTTGGCCTACCACCCTAATGCTGAGTGCTACTGGACCATCAGGACCAGTCAGGGCAGCCAGCTCCTTCTCTCTTTCTCTGACTTCCACCTGGAGTCCAGCTCTGCCTGCTCGTTTGATTACCTTGCTGTACGTATTCACAGTATGTTAGAGCATTTGTAGCAGATTTAAGATGAGAATTTTATGGTTTGAACACTTGACTTATCAAACTTAATATTGATGTTCAAAAAACGCTAGCAATGAGAGATTGTTGGGATACCTGTTGATCAGTCTGTTCAGCTCTAAATAGACAAGTATACCTTGGTTTTTCCACATGTGGTGTCATTACCTCACCTTGTGGGAAGTTATAATGGTGTCATGTTTCCCTGGTGGTGCAGTTAGTAAGTCACCTTTTCTGGGGATACAGAGGTCCAGGTTTCAAATCTTATTTACTTATGAGGCAGTTCATGCGTTTTTTTTATCTCTCAAGTCAGCTGCATCTTTGCTCCACTGGTCTTCTTTTCTAAAAATGGAGAAGTTTTTCTCAGAAAGTTGTTTTATACAATTGCTTTTTATCAAAAATAGCTACAAATGTTGGCATTTGAGACAATCTCCACTGAAGGTCATAAGCTACATCGAATGTTTCTGAAAATAGATTTGTATAGTCAGTGCATCAGGGCAGAGTGATGAGCTTTGTATCTTGACAATTAAATAAGAAACAAGCATCCAAATGCTTGCAAGCTTGGTTGTACCCCGATCATTGCCACTTATGGCTATATTCCTTCTTCTTCGTTGTATTATTATTATTATTATTATCATTATTATTAGTAGTAGTATTAGCAGTAGTATTGTTATTATTTCACAAACTAGTTACTATCTCTGACCACTGGGGAGCAGCCATAGAACATAATGTAGACATTTTATCAAATAAACTCGCATAGTATCTTATGGCGCTTTTCCAGTATGTTTCCTGTCCCACCCGGAAAGACAAGATCCTAGACAAGTGTTATGGGTTTATCAAAAAAGCTACAAGGTGGTCAACCTCTGCAGCAAAATATCTGGCACTACCCAAGAAACCCTACAGGACATTTATAACAAACAGATGTACAAGAAAGCAAAATCCATTCTGTCCGACTGTTCCCATCCACTACATCATCAGTTTCAGTTTCTCCCATCCGGTTCACTACTCAGACTTCCACTAGCAAAAACAAACAGATACAAACACTCTTTTGTTCCATCTGCCATCACCATACTTAACTCCAAGAGGAAAAGGTAGCCTGACTGTAGTGTTTTGTTTTTGTTTGTTTGATGTGATTTTCTATTTATTTTATTGTTTCAAGTGTGCATGTATTTTATGTTCTACTGAACAGGATGACTCACTTTGTGGCTCTAACCAGTCATTTATTCTGGTGATAACAGATCAACATTAGGATTCTCACAGCCTCTCATCTCTGAGTCTCACATGACAAGCTCCAGCATTTACTAAAACAAAGAAAAGAAATCATTTAGTTCAGTTGGCTAGAAGTTTCACCGGAAGGTTTTTCCACAAACTTAAGTGAGCTAGCACGCTCACAGACATCATGGTGAGCTAGACAAACACACTTTACTAAACCAATCTCATTAAATGTTGTAAAGTAAATGTAGCCAGTGAAATTTCATTAAATGTCAATCTTGGAAAACTTGAGGGTTTCAGGTGAAAAATGCAAACAAACTATTATGCCAGCTTTCAATGAACATATTTGCTTACATGTTAGTGTGCCACGTAATTACTGTAATTGTGTCTTCTACATTCTTATTAATGTAGATGTCAGAATGGAAGCAATTATTTGACTGTTGTAAAACTGAATGAGAGCTATGGAATTCCATATAACATCCAGTAGACATTGCAAGCTTGTTAACAAACCTTTTTACAATGACATAGCTAAGGTAGCTGGCAGCAAATAAACTTCTTGATTAGAACAAAATACATGTTTTTGCAAATATACACAGTACCTGATTATGATGCAGAAACTGGAAAAATGCAATGCTGAGGTCAATGGCCTCTTGGTCATCACAGTTCAAATACAGATTGCATCTAAGTCCGAAATAAAACTTTGGGGTATGTAGATTATAACAGCATATCATGCATATTTGTTTAATTTACTTCATAAGGTATTGACGATATTGGTTGCTGGTGGTTACAGCTAACTTTAGCTAAACTGCTAGCCTGTGTAAATGTAATCAAACATTTTACAACATAATTTAACATTTTTGTGTCTTTATCCAAACACTTTTTTTTTACTAACATCCTATTAAAGTGTGCCTTTAATTACTGATATAAATGACAATAGAATATCATCAGTTAGTTTAATGGTCTTACAGTAAAGTCTAACTTCCTCCCTTTCTAACTATATATTCTTTTAACCATTTACTTCAGCTTCATCTTGACCAGTCTGCAAAAGGATGCTATCGCTGGTCATTTAACAGCTAAAGCTGTTGAATTAGACTTTAATATGACCATAGAATGTTTCAGGCCTTCTCAAATAAAGTTACTCTCTCCTCATGAGAGTGAACAGAATATGTCAGTCTGACCTCCACAGACGTGGCTTCTCCTGTATTGTTTTGTGAAGCAGATAGACAGAATGCACCAGACAGACCTGGATTGTAGTGCTGTTGTTGTGCAAAACATATTCTGAAGTTTGATTATAGATACACGCCTTGCAACCAACATCCAACTGTTAGATTACCATAACATCACTACAGGAACGTGCTATCTGTGACGCACGAACCTAAACAGTTAACCAGAAATGGTTACGTACTTTATGATATCCAACAAGTATTTAAACATGAGATGTTTGGAAACAGAAACAGGGACAGAGACGGGAACGGAACGGGACAGGACACACCAGAGGGACACACACACGAGAGGGGGCTCCTCTGACCGGCCCCCTCGGGGTCCGTCATGAGCCCAGCGCTGCGAGTACTTTACCTGTGACCTGTGACCAGAATAAACTGCTTGTGAGACCAGACTGAAAACCTCCGTTGAGTTCTTGAGCTGCCAATATAAGAACCGGACGAAAAAAAGTATCTAACAAAGCTGGGGACACATTACACAACTTTCACAGTCTTTACACATTTTGAAAACACGAGGAGTACACACTATCAGACTGGTATCAGCAGTTCATTTGTCGAACCAACTAAAGCCAACTTTAAATTCTTGCAAGGGCGACAGTTTAAAGGATAAACAAACATACCAGTTGGTGGCGGTAATGCATCAATTTGTTGTTTGCCAACCGCAAATAACTGTATTCCATTCTCTTCTTCTTCTTCTTCTTCTTCTGACGCTATTTCCTGTCTCCCACCCTCTCTGTTTGCAGTTGGGTCGGTAATCAGTTCACACGACCCAATTGTGTCCAGATTCGGCTCAAAAAATTCAAACATGTTTGATTGACTGCGACGGAGGTCGTGTCAGGTCTGTTCCCCTCACACTAAAAGATTTTTGTGCTAACTAGCCATGCCGACTGTCCCCAACTATTGCAGACTAGTGCAGACTTTGCCCAACTGGGAGTCGTGGGTAAAATCTGGCAAACAATCTTGTACTGTGTCCCCAGCTTAAGTGTGATCTGTTTTTATGGAGTTGCCTCTTAGCAAAAAGCTCTGAGTGAATTGATGTTTTTGTCAATATTGTGTTAAGACAATACAGTGTTTAGATTTTGAAGGAAAAAGATGGAAGAAGTGTGTGTGAGTTGCTCTGCTGTCTTAGTTGTCAAGGCAACAAAGTGTGAAAGATCGGTTCAGACAAAGTTCAGTTACGTCTTTTTATTTCATTTCCTACAGACGTTTTTACAGAATACAATCGGATTTATCACAGGCTCAACAGGTTGTTTAACTTCATCCTCCTCCTCATCCAAATGAGCATGTGGTAACTGCACCGCTGCAACCTAACAACCCTGTCACATAGGCTATGATGTCACCTAGCGAGATGGCTGGGTAGAATTTTTTTTCTTTTTAAAAAAATTTCAAATCAGATTTTAGTCAAGGTCGTTCCCCTAAAATGACACTACCAATGCCAAGGCATGCACATTTAATTTCCTCTTTAATTATTTGTGGTACATCTATTTACTTGCTTAATTCCGTTTTACTGAGTATCTGCTTACTAATATTTAAAGCCTTAATTTTGAGTACCATTACAATATCAGTGCAACAGCCTACCTGCGGTTAATATCCTTGTCACCAGTCTCTGTTATATATCATCAGAATCAGAATCAGAATTGCTTTAATAATCCCCAGGGGGATTATATTATATTATATATCATGTACCACCTTTAATGCCACAGCACCTATTAAAGCTAAAATACTAGATACTAGAATACTACTAGCAAAAAGGTGTCTCCATGGAGGAAAGCACAGAAAAGGGAATGCTGTAAGGTAGAACGCAGATGGTGTAAAATTAATCTTCTGATTGGTTATGATATTATTAAAACCAAACTTCTCGACTATAAATACTGTATGTAATTAAGGTAGAAGTTTTTTTTCTCAAATGATGTCGATAAGAACTAACAATTCTTGCTTCATGTATCTATAATGGAGAGGTTGGAAAACCCCTCAACTCAAATTATTTCTGAGTTCCTTTGTATTTGTGTTTCAATGACAAAATCCATCAATTGATCAGAACCTATATGTCTTGCAAAATCACTGTCACGCTGTCACGCAGTTGGGTTATTTATTAAGGGACAAAAGCTATCCAAACCAACCTGGCCCTATGTGAAAAAGTAATTGCCCCCTAAACCTAATAACTGGTTGTGCCACCCTTGGTGGCAACAACTACAATCAAGCTTTTGCAGTAACTGGCAATGAGTCTTTCACATGGCTGTGGGGTAATTTTGGCCCACTCTTCTTTGCAGAATTGTCTTAATTCAGCCACATTGGAGGGTTTTCGAGCATGAATGGCCTGTTTAAGGTCATGCCACAGCATCTCAATCGGATTTAAGTCTGGACTTTCACTAGGTCACTCCAAAACCTTCATTTTGTTTTTTTTTAGCTATTCGGAGGTGGACTTGCTGGTGTGCTTCGGATCATTGTCCTGCTGCACAACCCAAGTGCGCTTGTGCTTAAGGTCACGAACTGATGGCCGGACATTCTCCTTCAGGATTTTCTGGTAAAGAGCAGAATTCATGGTTCCATCAATTACAGCAAGTTGTCCAGGTCCTGAAGCAGCAAAGCAGCCCCAGACCATCACACTACCACCACCATGTTTGACTGTCAGTATGATGTTCTTTCTCCGAAATGCTGTGTTAGTTTTACACCAGATGTAACAGGACACACACCTTCCAAAAAGTTCCACTTTTGTCTCGTCAGTCCACAGAATATTTTCCCAAAAGTGTGGGGGATCATCAAGATGTTTTTTGGCAAATGTGAGATGTGCCTTTGTGTTCCTTTTGGTCAGCAGTGGTTTTCGCCTTGGAACTCTCCCATGGAGACCATTTTTGCCCAGTGTCTTTCTTATTGTTGAATCATGAACACTGACCTTAACTGAGGCAAGTGAGGCCTGCAGTGCTTTAGATGTTGTTCGGGGTTCTTTTGTGACCTTCTGGATGAGACGTCGATACGCTCTTGGAGTCATTTTGGTAGGCCGGTAGTCCTGGGAAGGTTCACCGCTGTTCCATGTTATCTCCATTCGTGGATAATGGCTCTCACTGTGGTTCGCTGGAGTCCCAAAGCCTTAGAAATGGCTTTTTAACCCGTTCCAGACTGATAGATGTCAATGGCTATGTTTCTTGTCTGTTCTTGAATTGCTTTAGATTGGGGCATGATGTGTTGCATTTTGAGATCTTTTAGCCTACTTCATGTTGTCTATTTAAGTGATTTCTTGATTCTACAGCTCTGGCAGCAATCAGGCCTGGGTGTGGCTAGTGAAATTGAACTCAGCTTTCAAACATGTGGTTAATCACAGTTAATTCATGATTTAACAAGGGGGGGCAATTACTTTTTCACAAAGGGCCAGGTTGGTTTGGATAGCTTTTTTCCCTTAATAAATGAAATCATCATTTAAAAACTGCTTTTTGTGTTTACTCAGGTTATCTTTGTCTGATATTAAAATTTGTTTGATGATCTGAAATATGTAAGTGTGACAATAAAGCAAAAACAGAAGAAATCTGTAAGGGGGCAAATACTTTTTCACAGCACTGTATGTATGAGACAAATGCAGCAGTACCGAAAAAGACGGCGGGGAGCGAGAGACTACGACGTGCGCACTGCGCTCTACGTAACTTCCTCTCTTTGGTTCGCTGGATAGTCCGTTAGCATTTTCCATTGTATTCGAACCGCACCAGGGTTCACTTGCAAGTGAATGGAAACCCACGTTCTCAAGCGGACGAGAGTTCTCTTGTTTGGTCCACACCAGAGTTCGGATGGGCTTTAACACCTATCCGAGGAAACGGACTCTGGTCTGTTTAAAGCGGACCAAACAGCTCTGGTGTGAAAGCGACCATAGACTCTGACGTAAACCTTAGCAGCCACATTAATTCATTTCAGTGTTCAGATCAGTGTTCTATTATCTTAAGGACACAATAAGAAAATGGACCTGATGTCTATGGCAGACCTGGAAAAACTAAACTTAGCAATTAGTGAGATTACTTTAATGGTCATGATTCCCCCGAAACATCTTTTAAAAACTGTAGAATACTGCTTGGATCCTGACAAAAATAAATCTAAGGTGGGCCCCAACATTTCAAATCTGATGGTTGATTGTTATGATGTTTCTCTCAGTTCGTGTTTTATTTATACACTCTGACAGAAAAACCAGTATAATGTGCAATCCACTTAAATAAATCTTTTCTTAGTGAAGTTGAAAATCCAAAACTCCAAAGATTCTCCAAGATTCTGGTATTGTAGCCGTAAAGCTAGGAGTTCCTGTTATTTTTGTCAACCCATAATTTACAGATTTATTTTTGTGACTGTATAGCTATTATACTCTCCACTCACACTACTTTCTCCAAATACTGTCCTAGCTCTATAATGGGCCTAACGAGCAAGCTCCACTGATTGGTACATTCTGTGGGTACACTCCCCCCCCAGCCAACAGCACCACAAGCTCAGCTCTCACCGTGGTGTTCAGAACAGACTCCTCTATGTCCATGTCTGGCTTCCAGATGATGTGGTACCAATATGGTAAGAAAAGAAATGTCTTTTGTTACTTTGGATCAGGGTTACAGAGATCTGTTTCCTAACATTTTGTACATGAGAATACAATGTGTGCATAAGATGTCATAATTGTACATTTTTAAGAATAAGGGCTCTATTGTGAATCAGTTTGTAGTGACGAGCATTAATGTCCAGCGTTTCCATCCAATCCATTCAATCCATAAATACCCATCTGCAGTTAAATCATTGTAGGGCCCTGAATTTAAGTAAAATGACAATGTTTCTCTTTCCTTAAACTATTTTGAAAATTGTATTCAGTTTGATTTGATGGTATCCTCATGGAGCTAAAACTGGCCATTTTTCAAACATGATCCTTTTAATGAACATTTATTTAGTTTTATTTATGTATTGTTTTGTTGTATTTTTCATCGGGCTGTTTGAAGTGTTCTGAATGTGTCAAACACACCTGTTGATAATGCTAATGCTAATCACAGCTGACAAGTTTTGAGAGCAGAAGAGCATTGTGGTTATTCCAGTTGGAGACTACAGATGAATCTGCTATCTGTTGCCTTAAGATGGCTTTAAGAGTCTCCAGAGTAAATGACTTCTGTAGAGGATACTAGTTGTCTTTGATGGCACATGCTGGTAAAAGTTGCTCAGTGTTTATTCTGTCTCTGTCTCAATGTTATAATCAGAAGAAAAAACTGTATTTCTTCTGTATGATCACATGGTTGAAGAATGTAGAATGAAAGTGAAACAGGCAATCAAACAAATGTGTGCAATGTTAAACACTCTGTGTGTCCCTGTAGGTTGTGGTGGGGAGCTCTCTGGTCCCAGTGGCTTCTTCAACAGCCCTGACTACCCCAACAGGTATCCAGAAAACAGGGAGTGTATCTGGCATATCACCACATCAGCTGGCAGCAGCATTACCCTCACTATCCATGAGTTTGATGTGGAGTTCCACCAAGACTGCAACTATGGTGTGCTGGAAGTAAGATATGGACTCATCTCGCTGAAAGATTTCGGCTAAAAACCTCATCTCTAGTACTAGAGTTGATGCAATCAGAATCAGCTTTATTCTCCAAGTAGGCTATGTCTACACATACAAGGAATATCAAGGAGTCCAGTTTTTCCACTGCTCTTAATCAGCAAGCACTTATTGCAACATTGCTCTAGTTGGTAAAATTTGTTTATCATTTTAAGGCCAGATATGCACATGCAGTACAGAACTCCATCCAGACAACTTTTCTGAGTAGGATACATATCCTCCTTTTCATTGGTTACATTTTAATCGCAGAGAAGTTCATATGACTCATCTGAGACACGTGTAAAATAACACCTAAGCTTCCATCATCACTTCCCCTCAGGTGCATGGAGGCCCAGACCTGTCAGCCCCTCAGCTGGCCAAGCTGTGCACCACCACATCCAGCCCAATGCATGTCTCCAGCACTGGCAACTTGCTCACAGTGCGCTTCAAGTCTGATGCCTACGTCAGCGGTAGAGGTTTCAATGCAAGCTGGGCAGAAGTCCAGGGAGGTGGGTGGACATAAAAGCACAAGGACAGAGCAGTCACAGTCGCAGTTACAACTAGGTCATTAGAGAATGTCACAAGGGCTGTAACTGTGCCGTGTGAGTCTTTTTCAGAGGCAGTTGAATAATTGCATGTTTGAAACAATTTGAGCTGTTAATGATCAATAAAACAAAAATGCTGACTTACAAAAAAACTTAGCTGGGATAAACACAAAGCACAAGAGTAGGATTTTTTTTGAGAAACTGAATTATCAAATGCTGAGATGTTGACGGGGTGTAGATTATGTGGATCATGGAAAATTTGAGATGAGTGCTCTTCATCTTTTCCTTAGATTAAGTTGCAAAGTTCTCCTTCCAATAATTCTATCAGGGCTATGCACTGGACCAGGTAGGACTCAAAAGTATGACACCGGAAACCCTCCGACAGATGAACACTTTAATCAGGACTGGCAGGCAAACAATACTTACAGACTTGGGCAATGACAAAATACTTAGCAAGATACAAAAGATTCCAATGGCTTGACAAGATACAGTTGGCAACTTGAACGCTTGACAGGACAAGACGATATGGCACGGGACACAGGGAGACGCAGACAATTTATACACAAGGTAATGGAGAACAGGTGGAAACAATCAGGGCGGGGCAGACAATCACAAAGGCGGGAAACACACAAGGGCAGGAAGTCAATAGCCTGAAACGAAAGGAGAGTTTAGTTTTCAAAATAAAACAGAGACTAGACTAAACGCAAGTGAACACAGACAACTTAACAGACACGACGAGACATAATAAATTCCCCACTTCCAGATCTGTGGTGGTGGTCCACTGAGAACAGGGCAGAGAGAATAGGATTTTATGATCATGAATTTGGCTGCAAAGTTAGCTGTAAAAATACAAGACCATACGATGGGATGAGTTTTCAAAAACTTAGGGAAGGAGCTTTAAACATTACAGCTTTGTGGTCTGACATAAAGACATCTAGTAATTTAGCATTTTCTGGGCAAAAGCCCTAAGAAAGTACCAGTTCAAGGATAGAACTTTTAGAATACGTTCTTTATATCATTGTAATAGAATGAACAATCCAACACGGTCTTGGAGCTCACTAGACATACAGTGGGAAGGACTACATTTATGAATGTTAAAATTGCTATTCCTTTGGAGTAAAGGCACGGGACCTGTAATAAGAAAGCCTCAAATGAAATGAAATAAGCAAAGGAAATATATGAAACAGCTGAGTCCGCGCCACTCACACAGGGTCGAGGAAGATAGAGATGTTCAAAATTAGGGGATTTAGTCTACACTAAGAAAACAGAATCTACTGGAGTCAGCAAAGTTACCATGAGAAGGTCCAAGCTATTAGAGATTTTGGAAGTGTGTGAATAGTTGGCTGCTTAAGAGGCTTGCATAGAAGAGTTCTTGATTGAGAAACTGAATTCAGTTGTCCATTTAACTCGTGGTTTTCTGTAGTATAATCAAAGAATCAAATGCATAAATCAACCTATCCATAAATGAGGTAGAAATGTAATCAAATATATGCTCACAGGCGTAATTCAGTGAAATTAGGCTTGTAAATTTTCAAAATTAGCAGTTCAGAGAGTTAATTCAAAAAGCATTAACAGGTTTGGGTGCTTGGTCAGTCAAGCAGCAAACTGGGATTTCACAATCAATTTAAAAGAAAGTAATTCAAACCTATTGAAGATATCACATCTAAACTGATTACAAGTAAAATGGTTCTCCAGGCCCAGGGAGGTGTACCAAGGAGAATGGAGGTACTGCAGCAATTACAGGCATGGACTCGGGTAGTCATTGTTGGTAACGGTCCACAGTTTGCAGTATCAATCAATCAATCAATCTTTATTTATAGAGCGTCAAATCATAACAGCATTATCTCAAGACTCTTTCCATAAAGAGCAGGTCCAGACCAAACTCTTTAATTAGAGAGAGACCCAATGATTCAGGAATTCAACATTAAGGATTCAAGAATCCCCACATGAGCAGCATCAGATATTATATTGAGCAACAGTGGCAGGAAGAACTCCCCTTTAACAGGAAGAAACCTCGAACAGACCCAGGCTCAATGTGGGCGGCTTCTGTCAGGGTCCATGTTGGGTGGAGGTTTGGAGAGAGAGAGAGAGAGGGAAAACACAAACAGCAACCAACATACTAACAGTGACTATAGCACTGACAATAAGAGTAATGAGTGTCATGTAATAGATTTAAGAATAGTTGATTACTCAGCTGTGTGATTAACACAGTGTGCATGAGACAGTGATGATTAATGCGATGGAGACCTAATACTGGGCTGATGGAGTGTATTTTGGATTGTCATTATTGTAATAGAGACTCAATGTAATGGTATAATATTGTTGATAGGGGTACATAATTGTACTATTAGGAGTATGTAAAAAGGCATATGATACTGTTTGATTTGATGCTGCTCATGTGGGAATTCTTGAATCCTTAATGTTGAATTCCTGAATCGTTGGGTCTCTCTCTAATTAAAGAGTTTGGTCTAGACCTGCTCTTTATGTAAAGCGTCTTGAGATAACGCTGTTGTGAATTGGCGCTATATAAATAAAGATTGATTGATTGATTGATTGATTGATTGATTGATACTGCTCCTTAGACTAAAAACTCCATGTAGAATACATCAGAGACGGTTTTCACCAGCACTCTTAATAAACTTTGTCTACTGTTCCTGCAGGGTGTGGAGGCCCAATCACAGCTCCATCAGGGGAGATCCATTCTCCTTTGTATCCCAGCAGCTATCCCAACAATGTGGACTGTTCCTGGGTGATAAGTGTGGATCCCCACCACCGTGTCTTCTTCAACTTCTCTGACTTGGACATTGAATATCACAGCAGCTGCTCCTGGGACTATGTGGCTGTGAGTGACTGATTTAATCAGTTCAAGCAATCATTATTTATAGATCACCAATTCATGACAGTGTTATCTCACAATGCTTTCCATAAAGAGCAGATCTAGAACACTTTAAGAGAAAGACCCAACGATTTAAGAATTCAAAATTAAGGATTCAAGAATCCCCGCATGAGCAACATCAGATATTATATTAGGCAACAGTGGCAGGAAAAACTCCTTGTGGGTCCATGTTGGGTAGAGATTGGACAGAGAGAGAGATTGTGTGGGGGGAATGCACAACAAACAACATCTAAAATAATAATAGCAACAATAGGAATATGACTAATAATTAGCAATATGGTAACATTGACAAACATGACAATAGTTAAGATATGAATAATAACTAGAAAATTTGCAATTCATACCTGCTGAATTGCTGACACCACACTGCATTGCTGCCTGTTGTAATTCATGGTTTAAGGTTGCATGATTTGAGTGGTGGGATTTCCTACTTCCTGTGAATGCAACACGTGCGCGTTTCTGCGTGTCAAACGTCACTAATTAACCGATGTCAATAAGCAATATCACAGTTTTAGTTTTATGCCGTGTTCCCTCCTTCTCATATTATATTATCTCATATTATAATGGGTGTGTATTGCGCTGCCTAGAGCGGGTGACGTCATCACTAGAGTGCAGAGGAGCAGAAAAATGGTCTGAAAATCTTGTTTTTAGCTCGCTCTCACACCCACAGTGTGTCACTCAGACTTACCATTTTTGCATCAAAATGTAATGAAAATCGTGCCCGTCGCAGTAATGTGGCCACGGAAACAAAAAAAAACGTACACAGCTGCCTCCATGAGCCTCGAAGCGACAGGAGTGCCAACCAACTGCCTCATTGACTGCCACGTTAACTGAGAGCACAAACTTCAGGAGGGAGGCAGAAACAAACACTTTTCTAACCTGCTCCACTCTCTCAATTTAGAAGTTAGAGACATCAAACTACATGTACGTGTTCAGCAGAGTGTCTTCTCTTCACAGGTCTACGCATTAAAGCTGTGACATTTACTGTTTCTAGCTAAAACCTGGATTTTCAGAGGTGTGTCACAGCTGAAATCTCAATGAAAGAGCTGTGTGCGCCCAGAGTGACTCAGCCGCAATGCTTGTGCTTAACATTCAAAGCTGCACAGTTATACTGAAAGTATATGTCTGTCCTTCTGTAGATCCATGATGGACCTACCATATCTTCTCCTCTGCTCGCCCGTGTATGTGGCACCAGTCTTCCTCACTCCATCACATCCACCCAAAACAGCATCTATGTCCGGTTTAGGTCCGACTCTAGTCGCAGCCACCGTGGCTTCAGTGCTCGCTTCTCTGAGGGTGAGTTTCCTTTAACTGCTCTGTTTGAATCACATGGATGAGATATTAAATCAGTCATTTTAAGGACTCACTTATGCTATTTGAAATGCAGACTACAGGACTTTCACAATCACAGAATTGCTGTCCTGTTTAGACCACAACATATTTTTTTAATCTGAGGCTACTGTCAAGTTAGCGCAAGGGTGCACAAAGTTCACAACTGATCTCAGATTTCTTATTCCACTTTCTATGACTGAAGCAAATGATTGTATAATATATATATCATGTGATGCATTTGGCCTCAGACACTCTAAACTAAAAAACAAAACCAAAGTGTACTAAAAGTGATGTAACCACCACAGATAGAATATAAGCAAGCTTCAAGGAAGGATGAGGTGGAGATAGGAAAGAAGAATTTGACAAATTGCAGTACAGGCATTTGTAAAAGCAAACAAGTAGAATGTAGCGATAAACTTTGATTTAAACTTAACTGCATTTACTTTCAAGTGAGAAATTATCAATCTATCTATTATCTATTATTATTATTATTATCTATTATCTATCTATATTTATGACAAGCTATCCAGGTCATGTATCATTTTACAACACTGGGTTGCACAATGGAATGCAAGTTGTAGCC
This sequence comes from Pempheris klunzingeri, assembly GCF_042242105.1. NCBI lineage: Eukaryota > Metazoa > Chordata > Actinopteri > Acropomatiformes > Pempheridae > Pempheris > Pempheris klunzingeri. Next base: position 22,744,360 of record NC_092029.1, read on the forward strand.
CCTTAATGCTGGATACACAAAGAACATGTGTACAAAAAAAATAAATGTTGAATAGAATAGAAAAAGATGAAATAAAAATAAAATAAAACAATATATAGTTATGTATGTACACTCCCCTCCAAAAGTATTGGAACAGTGAGGCCAGTTCCTTTATTTTTGCTGTAGACTGAAAACATTTGGGTTTGACATCAAAAGATGAATATGAGACAAGAGATCAACATTTCAGCTTTTATTTCCAGGTATTTACATCTGGATGTGATACACAACTTAGAAGATAGCATTATTTGTAACGTAACACCAAATGTCCAAGTATTGGAACAGATAGACTTAAAATAGATTAACGTGAAAAGACTTAATATTTAGTTGCAAATCCTTTGCTTGCAATAACTGCATCAAGCCTGTGACCCATTGACATCACCAAACTTTTGCATTCTGCTTTTGTGATGCTTTTCCAGGCTTTCACTGCAGCCTCTTTCAGTTGTGGTTTGTTTTGGGGGGGTTCTCCCTTCAGTCTGCTCTTTAGCAGGTAAAATGCATGCTCTATAGGGTTGAAGTCTGGAGATTGACTTGGCTGTACTGGCTATGGACAATGTTTGTGCAATGACTCTGATTGATTTTCCATCTTCTCTCAGCTTCACAATTGCTTGTTTTTCACCCATGGACAGCTCTCTGGTTTTCTTGTTGGTTACGCCTCTAACTATAAATGCAGTCTGGAGGGGAGTGTACATATACACATACACCTCAGAAACATAATGATAATAATAGTCATCACTTTGGAGGAGGATACGAGCGAGGGCGGCTGTGGCTCAGTGGTAGAGTGGGTTGTCCCTCAATCAGAAGGTCGGCTCCTATGGGTCAACATGTCAAAGTGTCCTTGGGCAAGACACTGAACCCAAACTTGCTCCTGAAGCAGCTTCAGTGTGTGAATGAGTGTGAAAGAACAGTCTCCTCCAAATTACATTCCTCCTGTATGAATGATGTGTGAATGAGGATGTCATGTAAAGCGCTTTGAGTAGTTGAAATAACTAGAAAGGAGCTCTACAAATACAGACCATTTACCATCACTCTGTTGGACAAAGCTTGACAATATTCCATTGTTTGATGTAAGATAAGCCTTAAGTCCATTATTTCAATAACAAAGAAGCATTAGTCTCATTAAGATGGTCTACATAAAGAGTTCTATTCTGTGAGTCTTTGTCTGTCGTTTGTTGTCTTCCATGTCCTATTGTAGATTGTAGAACCTTCATGTCCTAGTGGCTGAGGGGTGGAAGACCATGTCATTTTGTTTTTGTTTGTTTTCAACAGCTTGTGGTGCAACCATCTTAACAGACAATGATGGTGGGGCAATTGCATCACCACGGTACCCAGCATCATACCCACCCAATCAGAACTGTAGTTGGATAATCAGAGCACAGGAAACATGTGAGTTGCATTGTTTAATCTAATCGGAATAGAAATTCATATTGTTCCACATGGTTTACATAAAATGTTGTGCATTGTGTGTTTTAACCTTTGATATGTCTTTCTGTGGCTAGTCAACCATGTGACCCTGTCATTCACTGACTTTGAGTTAGAGATGATCAACTCCAACTGCTCCCATGATGCTGTGAATATCCTGGACGGAGACAATTACCAGGCACCTTCCATAGGTAGTTCTACGGGTTAGAGTTATACAGTAATGTCATTACATGTGATATGTGATTACATTACTGAGCTCACTTTGGTTGAATGTAACAAGCCCACAGCTTGTTCAATTAATGAAATCATGTGCAGCCTTAAATTGAATTAAAAATATGAAATATAAATATAATAATAGAAATAAATAAATCTATCTTTTCAGGGAGGTACTGTGGATCTGAATTACCCCACCCAGTGACATCCTTCAGTAACTCTTTGGTGGTGAACTTCATCTCTGACTACTCTGTCTCCGGCAAAGGGTTCAGAGCCACCTATTCAGCATCCACCTCCAGTAAGTCGTACTAGGATGTACTGCTCACAGTCTAGTTGGACACATTGAAAACTGATCACTGCAAAGTCAGAATCATTCTCTTCTTATGCACAAACACACTGATACTGACACGATCACCAGGAAAACTCATTCTTCTCACCTCTTCCTTATCTTCAGGTTGTGGAGGAGATCTGTTGATGGAGAGTGGTGCATTTAACAGTCCCAACTATCCAGATGCTTATCCGCCTAATGTGGAGTGTGTGTGGACCATCAGAAGCTCACCAGGAAACAGCGTCCAGCTCTCATTTATGTACGAGATTCCCTCTTGACCTTTGAAACATATCTGTGATTAAATATTCTAAATTTGAGGTCGACTTAGTAGCTTTTTCTGGAGTTTTCAACAGTATCACATAAGCTTCCTGAAACATGAAAGTACTTCTGGTCATACAGGTGTTGGTGTACCCCTGTCTCTGTTTAAAGATGATCTCTGGTGTCATAGCCTCTTTGCTCTTTCTCCAGCCTGATCAACGACCTTTGACTCTTTGCCAGTGTGAGCAGTTTTAGTTTGATGTTCACAGACAGCTGATGTTGTCTGTTTTCAGTCTTCATCCAGTTTAGTACTGAAGGCACATTTTCACTTTGTAGCGCAACGTGAGATAAGCACCCTTATTTTTGGTTATTGTAACCACTGATATATCACTCATCTTAATGAGCTAATGTGAGCTTTGTCTTGGCCCAGTGACAGAGGCCACTTACTGAAAACAGTGTGTTGAGAAGTAAAATTCACCCCTTTTCACTTTCTAATAGACAGAAGGGATTTGCTTCTTAATGCAAATCAGTCCCATCCCATGTGTTACTGACAGTGTAGGTTGTAACACTTGCAGCACATTCTCATATGCAGCAGAGAGAAGAAAAGTGGTAAAAGAAAGAAAAATGTTAAAACTTGGTACAGATCCAAACATAGAAAATTATTAGGTATGCAACAGATGTTTTTTTTTCTTTTGAGCAATCTGATAATCATTTTGCGATTAATTGTTGATCAGTAAAATGCTACCGGAAAATGCCCTAAGAACAGAGACAGTAAAGACAAACTAAGCCAGATAGTGAAGGTTGCCAGCAAGATGACCATTACACATTCTCTGTGTGAGAACTTTCTAGTTAAATGTCTCATACTTATTGAGAGGATCCTTCATTACTGAATATCAGTGACAGTTTTCTTGTGTTTTGCTCAGTGTCTTTCACCTGCAGGGAGATGCTGGCTGTCATAATGACTATCTGGAAATCAGAGAGGAGAGCTCCACTGGGCCTCTGGTTGGTCGCTTCTGTGGAAACTCGCTCCCTACCAACTACACCTCTGTGATTGGTCACATCCTGTGGGTTAAATTTGTCTCAGACGCACTGACTAGCGGAGCAGGATTCAGAGCCACCTTCTCACACTGTGAGTGACTGTATGTGAAGACAGTCTTGTTTACATTAAATTAAGACTGTTATTTCAGCAGCAAGGTGGCAGAAATGAAACGGGCAGAGCCCCTTTTGAAAATATTACAATTTGTACTTTGGATAGAGCACAAACCATGAAAACCATGATCACTTCATTTGTTTGAGTCTTAAAACAACAATATTCATATCACACACACACACAGAGGAGGATGTTCTTTCTGCTACGCAGTATACCCGATTAACACAGAATCACAGGCACAAAATGTCACACAAACAGTGTGGGCTCACTTTTAAAATGTGCAAATTACTGAATACATGCCCAAAAATGGCATTTGTGAAATATTCCATTATTCCTCAAGCTAAGTAACATAATCTAAATACTTTGGATTACCTTTGGATTATTTAAAAATCGTTGTCAGCTCATTTGTCAGACTCACTTTGAGTGTAGTTAACACGTGTTGAGAATTATCTTTTTTTTTCTTTTGTTTTTGCAAGGACGCAAAACACAAACGTGGTATGTTTTGTCTTGCCATTGATACTATAGAAAGAAAAGAACAAGATCAAGATAGAGTAAAAACACACTAGACAACATTAAAATACAAAAAGTGTAGCAAATACAGCAAAATTAACTCACTAAACGAATACTTTATGTCTCAGGACCACCAACTTCACTGCAACATTACTTACAACTGCTGATTGTATGCAATGTTTTCAAAGTGTTCATCTCTCACACGATTATGATGTGGGGTGAAAACAAGCTGTCCCTAACTAAAAAGTTGCTTGATCCAGAACCTACCTCAAAACTCCAAAACCATAACAGTTTAAAATATTCCTCCAATTTATAATTTACAAACTGTTTTACACTGTGTAGCAGCTCAAACAATACAACTAATATTACAGGTGGTTTCTCCAAATTCAACACATGCCACTTTCAATGACTACTGCAGTCTCAACATTATTCAACCCCCTGAATAGAATCCATCATAAGAGCACTCATTTGCAAATCAGGCGTTGTCTCAAGCACATCTGATCCAACTAATCAAGGGCCTCATTAGCTGCATCAGATGTGCTTGAGATAGAACCCATCAAATACCTGGATTGGCTGTGGGTTTCTTTGCAGTGACATTTGATTGCATGTTAGAAATGCGAGTCAAGTCAGGAGAATAGTCCAAAAAGTTAAGAGAGGAGATGATTGCTTTGCACAAACAAGGAAAAGGATACAAAAAGATAGCAAAGGCTCTGAATGTTCCAAGAGATGCTGTTGGAAGCAAAATTCACAAGTTCAAAGCTAAAAACACTGGCTGCATTACCTGGATGTGGCAGAAAGAAGAAGCAATTAAAAGCTGCCACCAGATTTCTGAGGCAGGAGGACAAAAATCCTCAAGTGACTGCAAAAGACCTGCAGTAAGACTTGGCAGCAGCAGGCACTGAGGTTTCAGTTTCTATAGTAAGGCACATAATAAGCCCATGTTGTCCATGAGGAATGAGCTTAGATTGCTGAGGAACACTGTCAGAACCTGGTGTCTGGTCATGCATCACGTTTGCAGCAGATCATAACAGCAAAAGAGTGCTCTACTAAGACCCAAAGATGCTTAACAAGAGGGGGTTGAATAATTTTGAGTAGTAGTAGTAGTACTCTCCTCCTCGTCCCCCCAAAAAAAATCCCAAACCCATGCTGGCCACTGGTGCCATCTTGAAAAGTTAGGTTTTGAGCCAAAGCACCTAAAATCTTGCATCAAGACGCTTTTTTGTCAACCACGAAGATTCTGATTCAGACATAAGTTTGACGTTAAGACATCATCTTGACCCAGAAATTCAAGATGGCTGCCATCCAGTAGCGCAAAATGTAATTTTTGAATGGGAGGTAAAGATGTGGTTTTTGGGGCTTGCCGTTTTTACGCTATGTGAGGAAGGAAAATAACAATGGTAAGCTATAGCTATCATAATTTAGAATCCATGCCTGCCAAACATGTATGTTTTAGTAATAGACATTTATGGTTTGGCGGTCATCTCACGATTCACTGAAGGTTCAGATGTTGATGTCAAAACCCATTTTACTTTGGTACTGCTGTACTTTAGGGAAACTACCTCCTTAAGGATCTCTGTAGAAAATAATTGATGAATATATGAGAATTTATTATACTTCAAAATAAGCTCATTTTAATAGCTGTAACTGGAATAGTTTAACAATAAAAACCACCTAGCCCCTAATCATAACCCACTAGATTCTGAAGAATCCCTTCACCACCTCTGTACATCATCATCTCCCTTTCTCTCATCTTTCTCCTCAATCTCAGCTTGTTCTCTTCAGCTGGCCCTGGTGCAGTAGATGCATCGCATGGGTCAACTTGATGTATTAAGTTCAAACTGATAAACGTCTTCATACGTGATTCTAGGTGCATTGGTTTGAAACTTCGCATGAGACAATGAGAAATCTAACTCTGACTTCTTCACTGTTTCTCAGTGTACGGCAATGATGTGACGGGGGAGTTTGGTCAGATAGCATCTCCACTGTATCCCAGAACATACCCCAATAATGCCCACTACCGTTGGACCATAACTGTGGAGGGAGACAGCTACATCCAGATCCGCTTCTTGGACATGGACATAGAGGACCTTTACGACTGCTACTACGACCAGCTCAAAGTAAGATTGTGTGCTCAGCATCTTGCTCCAAAGTGGGCAAGATGCTGAACCCCAAAAATGTCATTAGTGTATGAATGGTGTATGATCAAGTGAATGAAGTGTTTCAGCGCTTTGAGCAGTTAAAAGGATGAGAAAGGTGATATACATTTACCATGTGGTACTACCTCATTCATTGTCCATCCTTATTTTTCGCCAGATATTCGATGGCCCCAGCGTTCATTACTACCCCATTGGGACATTCTGTGGTCTAAACTTGCCCCCTCCCTTAAGAAGTTCTGCAAGCACTGTAACCCTGCAGTTCCAGTCGGATTCAGTGGTGGGAGGACGAGGATTCCTCGTGGAATGGACTGCTGTCCAGGAGTCTGGACCACCACCCACTATCACACCAGGTCAGATAGTCCCTTTGAGCCCCTTTGTATAAGCCACACAACATATAAGACCAGCATACTGTCTGATGCTGCACACTCAAACATAAAGGTACAGTGCCAGCCATTCAGAATTGCTGCACCACTGCAAACAGGCTCATTCATTCAATTACACCATGTGAAGGTGCTTTCTTTACAAAAACAACTGACACAGAATCAGTCAGTAATACACAGTTTTTTTTTGTTCTTTTGGAACATATGGACGTTTGGTCCTTTCTTCCTTCTGAAATATTGTATATAATATTGTATATAATATAATATAATATTAAATATTTTTATGATTACACCATTCAATCAAATTTAAAAAATATTTTTTTAATATCTTCTGTTTTCTGTGGACCTAACATTCTAACATCTCCATGTGCCTGCTCACCAAAACTTTGTCCTGCGCTCCATCAGAGTAGTTAACATAATGGATCTGATTCGTATTGTGATATGTAAGATTGGATTGTGAGAGCACATGTTACTGACAAATCTGAACAGGGCCAGTGTGACAATCTAGCTTGTGGGGGCTGGAAATCTATAAGGACAATACATCAATGGCCCTTTAAGGGTAAACAAAGGTCTACCGTGGTGCAAATGGTGTGTTTGGGCTCCAGAAACAAGCAGCACATGTTTCAATTGATTTCACCGTTCAGTGTAATACAGGCTACTCCTTCGTTGCCAGAGGAGAAAGTGGTGTCTATGACAAATTCTTTATAATTTCTGCCTTCTTGTAAATTCAGCATCCAATGTAATGCATTAATGATCACAAATCAAACACAGTGAACTGTAACCAGTACACCTCTTGTTGCCCAAGGAGAAAGTCATACTACCTTTTGTGAGTTCTTGAGTTAGGAGAAACTATATAAACTTTGTGAAATGCTCTTTACAATGTATTCGTAATTATTTGTGCCTTCTTGTAAAACCCACAACTGTTATACATATTAGTTATTTTTTTCTTTGTGTAAAATCACTTTGTCCCAGCGTGTTGGCTACTCTTTGGCATAGTTGAGTGTTAAACAATGGATCTCTTACAGTGATCATGGCACAGAGAAGAAGGTATATCAGTAACTAGAGATGAGTCACTTTCAGCCTTTTAAGTTTGAACATGAACCTATATTTTATTTGAGCCAGTTCCGAAAAACAACAGTCTGTATCTGTTTTACAAAACACCTTAGCATTCATAATATTTTCATGAGCTTATGATATGATAATATCTATCACATATGAAGCCACTGTGTTAAAAGGCCTGACTTCTGGCCGACTTATATGTTGTATGTATGCTTGAAATACTGATACCTGAGGTACATAGATTTAGATAAGTTTGAATATCTTTGAACAGCCAATTTCATTTGTTTCACAAAGAGCAGAAGATTAGTCTCAGTCAGAAAGCTTGGTTGTAAAGGAAATGCCAAAATATTTAAAGCAAAATCTAATCCAAATTGAAAAGGAGAACATTTGGAGAAACACATGCTACTCCTCTTTCCAAATAGCAAGACAAGAGACTTGTCAAAATGTATCTTGTATATAGAAAACATTCGGAAGGTGTCATTGATCTTGATTAGAGTTAGTACAGATTTTGATGGATTATGTGCCAGTGTTCTGGTACTTGTTTGAATGTTACAGAGTCACTTAAGTTTCTCCAACAGGCTCTCTGGCCAAAACAAGTAAAGTAGACAGGGGACGACCTTGTTTGCTACTTTTACTTTGCATTAATCAAACCATTTATCAATAATCAAATAGTCAAAAAATCAATTTGTGGAGATCCATCAATCTGTCAGCTATAATTGCTTCAAGGCTTGTGGGGTACACCCTGGATACTTCACCAGTCAGTTATAAGGATACATAGGACAGACAACTAGTCACGCTTACATTCACACCTACTTTCTGTTTTTTGTATTGGGGCGGCTGTGGCTCATAGGTAGAGTAGGTTGTCTATCAATTGGACGGTTGGTGGTTCGACCCAGGTTCCTCAAATTCAGCATGTTGAAGTGTCCTTGGGCAAGACACTGAATCCCAACTTGCTCCTGAAGCAGCTTCAGTGTGTGAATGATTGTGAAAGAATAGTCTCACACATGATTCATACAGGAGGAATCTAATTTGGAGGAGACTGTTCTTTCACACACATTCACACACTGAAGCTGCTTCAGGAACAAGTTGGGGTTCAGTGTCTTGCCCAAGGACACTTAGATATGTTGACCCATAGGAGCTGGGGATCGAACCTTTCGACTGATGGACGACCCACTCTACCTCTCAGCCAAGAGAGATCTCAATATATCAGGGGCTATGATATAATAGATAGAAAGTCACAGTGTCAACGCTGCAGTGTTATCACACATATCATGACATTCTATGTAGTCTTCACACACAGAAATCTCAAAATACTACAATGGCAGGAGATACCCCCTCCCCAAACAGAGAAAATAGGTTAAAGGTGAAGTTTAGTGAAGTTCATGAGCTATGTTTATTCTAGCCTGTTACATTAGGAAATTATGTATAATTTGTTTATTATGGATACACTGCCCACTTAATTAAGTCAATTAATCACTTGTGTCTGTGTGGTAAAAGTTATTATTGGATGGATGTTCTCACAGTAATGATTACATGGCCATGCTTTTCCTGTGTTGGAGGTGCAACATCTGAATGTACCGGTGTTTTCTATGTATGTATGCTGTCAGGTGCATGCGGTGGAATGCTACTGGCCGGGGAGACTCCCAGCTTTCTCTTTTCTCCTGGCTGGCCTGAGAACTACCCTCCTGACCAGGAGTGTACCTGGCTGATACGTTCTCCAGATGCGACAGTAGAGTTTAACCTCTTGTCTTTGGACATGGAGGACTACCCCACCTGCTACTTTGACAGCCTTGTCATCAGAGATGGTAAGACATGAAACCCTACAGGTTGAGACAGTAATGAAAAAACAGCAAATTTGTAGGTAGCTGTTAATCAGTGATTTTACACATCAAAATCAGCCTGTGAGCACAGTGATGTTACAAACTGAGTTTCGACAGGGGCTCAATACGTGCTGGTAGATCGTGTGACATTAAAAAAAATCGATTTTAGTCCATCATCTGTCATCCCTAATTAGGACTGAGCGGTTTAGAATGAAGGAATGTAAATGAATGGCATTTGCGACTTGATTGACGTACAAGGGCGGCCAGTCTGAGAGGTCTTCTCTGCTATGGGTCCCTGGCAGGGACATGAGCGATCAAACTCTTTAGCTTTAGCCTTCCAGTTTATAATCTACTAAAGAAGGGATACTCTGGGATGGGGAATAGGATAGGAAGGGACATTTGACTCCATTCAGTGCAAGTCATCAGAGGAAGGTAGTGACCATAAATGTATTGAATGTTCCAGTTACTTTAGTCACTTGTGTGCAGTATTATAATATTATATAAATATTCTAATATATTGTATGCATCACTGTTTGTCACCTATGTGCATTACTGCTGTTCATTTTTATGTGTAATACCAAGGGTTACATTAGTTGCAGTTATGCAGTGTACACCAACATATATTGTATATATAAAGTATACTATATCAATAAATATATGTTTAGCATTTTTAATGTAGATAGATCATTTTGACCTGGTCATTTTAAAAGTAGCTCACAAGCCAAAAAAGTGTGGGCTCCCCTGATCTATGAGGACTGTAGGATCCAGTGTTTTTGGAGCTTAACTCATAATAGCAACTAAAGGTCAGGATATTGCAGCCCCTGCACATTTTTTCCACTTGTGAAACAGAAAGTGTATATTTTTAGCACCACACTGCTGTGGTACAGTGGGGCAAAAAAGTATTTAGTCAGCCACCAATTGTGCAAGTTCTCCCACTTAAAAAGATGAGAGAGGCCTGTAATTCTCATCATAGGTACACTTCAACTATGAGAGACAGAATGGGGGGAAAGAATCCAGGAAATCACATTGTAGGATTTTTAATGAATTAATTGGTAAATTCCGCGGTAAAATAAGTATTTGGTCACCTACAAACAAGCAAGATTTCTGGCTCTCACAGGCCTGTAACTTCTTCTTTAAGAGGCTCCTCTGTCCTCCACTCATTACCTGTATTAATGGCACCTGTTTGAACTCGTTATCAGTATAAAAGACACCTGTCCACAACCTCCAACAGTCACACTCCAAACTCCACTATGGCCAAGACCAAAGAGCTGTCAAAGGACACCAGAAACAAAATTGTAGACCTGCACCAGGCTGGGAAGACTGAATCTGCAATAGGTAAGCAGCTTGGTGTGAAGAAATCAACTGTGGGAACAATTATTAGAAAATGGAAGACATACAAGACCACTGATAATCTCCCTCCATCTGGGGCTCCACGCAAGATCTCACCCCGTGGGGTCAAAATGATCACAAGAACGGTGAGCAAAAATCGTAGAACCACACGGGGGGACCTAGTGAATGACCTGCAGAGAGCTGGGACCAAAGTAACAAAGGCTACCATCAGTAACACACTACGCCGCCAGGGACTCAAATCCTGCAGTGCCAGACGTGTCCCCCTGCTTAAGCCAGTACATGTCCAGGCCTGTCTGAAGTTTGCTAGAGAGCATTTGGATGATCCAGAAGAGGATTGGGAGAATGTCAGATGAAACCAAAATAGAACTTTTTGGTAAAAACTCAACTTGTCGTGTTTGGAGGAGAAAGAATGCTGAGTTGCAGCCAAAGAACACCATACCTACTGTGAAGCATGGGGGTGGAAACATCATGCTTTGGGGCTGTTTTTCTGCAAAGTGACCAGGACGACTGATCCGTGTAAAGGAAAGAATGAATGGGGCCATGTATCGTGAGATTTTGAGTGAAAACCTCCTTCCATCAGCAAGGTCATTGAAGATGAAATGCACCGCCTGGGCAACGAAGGAGTGGCTTCGTAAGAAGCATTTCAAGGTCCTGGAGTGGCCTAGCCAGTCTCCAGATCTCAACCCCATAGAAAATCTTTGGAGGGAGTTATAAGTCCGTGTTGCCCAGCAACAGCCCCAAAACATCACTGCTCTAGAGGAGATCTGTATGGAAGAATGGGCCAAAATACCAACAACAGTTTGAACACCTTGTGAAGACTTACAGAGAACGTTTGACCTCTGTCATTGCCAACAAAGGGTATATAACAAAGTATTGAGATGAACTTTTGTTATTGACCAAATACTTATTTTCCACCATAATTTGCAAATAAATTCTTTAAAAATCAGACGGTGTGATTTTCTGGATTTTTTTTTTTTTTTTTTTTTTTCTCATTCTGTCTCTCATAGTTGAGGTATACCTATGATGAAAATTACAGGCCTCTCTCATCTTTTTAAGTGGGAGAACTTGCGTAATTGGTGGCTGACTAAATACTTTTTTGCCCCACTGTAGGTCTTTTTGTTCTTTTGGACATATCATAATTCCCCCCTCTGTGTGTGTGTGTGTGTGTGTTCCCAGGTGCAAGCAGTCTATCCCCCATGCTTGCCAGTGTGTGTGGTCGGGATCCTCCAGGTCCTCTCCACTCAACAGGAGACTCCATGTTCATCCACTTCTCCTCAGACAGCAGCGTTAATGGACGAGGCTTTAATGCCTCCTACTTCAGAGGTCATACATCAGAAGCAAATTGATAACATTATTTATTCATTTTATATAACACCACAAGGCCTGAATGTTTATAACAAAGTGGCTGTATTTTATGAGGAGAAATGAAATGTGTGATGAGGATCATCATCAAATCTGGCTTCAATTCATTACCTTGCCATCTGGATCACCAATTCCCAAAATGTTTGTATATCGGGCTCAAGGTGTCTGTACAAGTGCACATATATCAACTTTTCTGTGAGAAGTGGCATCTTTCAAGCCCTATTTTGGGTATATACAATGGCCATCTTGCTGCAGTATCTTGGACGTCCTGCAGATGAGTATGGAAAGAGGAAATTACAAGTACCAACAACTGTTACAATAGAATAAAAAAAAATTAAAATTTTTTAAACCGCTAATTTGCAGAAACAGAACTGGCTGTAATGTAACGACTAAGGAGTCCCAGCAAGACTTTAATTGAAGCATAATTCATCCAAACTAAACGCAGCTAGCAACAACAAATAGCACTATGTAGTGTCAAGTATGTGCTTCCAAGGTGTTGAATGGTGCAAAAGGAACAGAAGATGATGCAGGGTGGATACCTTCTTTAGGAAAAGAGAGAAATGAAGCATTCAATTTGGTTGCATCAACCAAATTGAAGCCTGGTCTTAAACATGCACATTCATTTGAATGCTCACATCACAGTATCTGTTGCCTAGCAGCATACGTTGTTAGAAAAACATTAACAGTCTCCTGCTAATTTCTCATTTTCTGCAGCAATATGGAGATTCTAAGAAAAAGAATGAAAGAAATTTCATGGACATTTAAATGCAAAAATGAATATCAATCAATCTTTATTTATATAGCACCAATTCATAACAGCGTTATCTCAAGACGCTTTATTGAATAGAGCTGTGCAGCCAGCACAACATGTACAACATTATAACAAATAAGCAAAACATTAGCATGAGGCAATGATTAAAACAAAAATCCACCTGTAAAACAGTAATAATATTCATAGTATTTGTCTTTTTAGGTTGTGGCGGTCTCCTGCATGTAGACAGGGGTGTGCTGAGCAGCCCCCACTACCCCCAGACCTACCTGCCTGGTTTGGACTGTAGCTGGCATGTGATGGTAACACCAGGCTTCAGAGTTTCTGTCACCTTCCAGACTCCCTTCCAGATTCAAGGCTATGGAACTGGATGCAGCTCGGGAGACTACCTGATGGTAAACATTATATGGACTGCAAAATCTACAAATTGCAAATAAAAGTTAAAACCAAGATCCACGCTGCCACAAGACACAGTTTAGTCAGTTTTGCTGACTGAAGGTCAGCATAATATTTCTTTTGATGATCAGTCAAGAGCCTGAGTTAACAATTGGAAGGGATAACTTCAACTTGGATGTATAAAATGGCTGGAATTATAGAAAACTTGGGCAATGACTTCATATTTAAAATATGTTACTATCACAGCTTGCAAAGAATGGCACAACAATGACACTATGCATTCAGTGTGTACACATAGAGTGCAGACAGAAGAATAAATACCAAACCGTAGATGGCAGCGGAAATATGAATGAACCAAATACACGTAGTAAATTAGTGAGCATTACAGGAGGCAACTGGCAAAAGTGCCGCTCTTTCCCAAGACAGTAGTTCTACAGACAGGTGGGAGTACCCTAACCCAGTTGTATGTAACAGCTTACCTAAGTGCATGTGAACACAGTGAGTGGATCACAGGACATCTATGTCAAACCAGAATAACCACCAGAGAAAGGGACCTGCAACACCACCTATTGGCTACTTACGGTAGTATCCTGACATTAGACTTAGACTTAGACTTAGACTTCTTTATTTTATCCCCCATAGGGGGAAATTTTCTTGTTACAGCAGCAACAATATAAACAGGGAGAGTGAAAGAAACAAAGCAATAGAAAAGACAAAAAATAGCAAATATAAAAATAAATATAAATATAAATATATGGATTGTGATGAAATGAAATAAATATTTACACCATAGGATATTTACACTGTAGACAGGAATGGAATGACATGGATGGTAGGCAGTATATTAACATCAGCCAGTGATGCTGGTGTTATAGAGTCTGATGGCTGATGGGAGAAATGACCTGCGGTAGCGTTCCTTCTTGCAGGGTGGGTGCCTCAGCCTGCTGCTGAAAGAGCTGCTGAGGGCCCCCACAGTCTCATGCAGGGGGTGAGAGGGGTTGTCCATGATGGACTTGAGTTTTGTTAGTGTCCTCCTCTCACCCACCTCCTCTATGGAGTCCAGGGAGCAGTCCACGACAGAAGCGGCCCTCCTGACCAGCCTGTTCAGTCTCTTTCTGTCCCTCTCCGTGCTCCCTCCTCCCCAGCAGACCACTGCATAGAGGACTGCAGACGCCACCACAGAGTCATAAAAAGTCCTGAGCAGAGTCCTGCACACTCCAAAGGACCTCAGTCTCCTCAGCAGGTGGAGACGACTTTGGCCCTTCTTGTACAGGACGTCTGTGTTGTGAGACCAGTCCAGTTTGTTGTTGAGGTGAACACCCAGGTATTTGAGGGTCTCCACCCTCTCAATGTCCAGTCCCTGGATGTTCACCGGTGCAGTCTGGGATGTCTTCCTGCGGAAGTCAATCACCATCTCCTTTGTCTTGCTGGTGTTGAGCTGAAGATGGTTTAGCTCACACCAGTCGACGAAGTTGGAGACGACCTCCCGGTACTCCTGTTCGTTCCCCTCTGACACACAACCTACGATGGCTGTGTCATCGGAGAACTTCTGGAGGTGACAGCTCCCAGAGTTGTAACTGAAGTCCGAGGTGTACAGGGTGAAGAGGAAGGGGGAGAGTACTGTCCCCTGTGGGGTCCCTGTGCTGCAGACCACCATGTCAGACACACAGTCCTGGAGCCTCACGTACTGCGGTCTGTTGGTGAGGTAGTCCGTTGTCCATGCAGCCAGGTGACAGTCCACTCCCGCTCTTTCCAGCTTCACCCTGAGCAGTGACGGCTGGATGGTGCAGTGGATCCAGATGTGGGCTCACCAGGGGGCGGAGGTTTTTGAGGATGATCCTCTCCATGGTCTTCATCAGGTGAGAAGTGAGGGCCACAGGTCTGAAGTGGTGGGGCTCCCTGGGGTGCGTTGTCTTTGGAACCGGAACCACGCAGGAAGTCTTCCACAGAGCTGGTACCCTCTCCAGACTCAGGCTCAGGTTGAAGATGTGCAGGAGCACCTGACAGAGCTGGTCTGCACAGTCCTTCAACAGTCTGGAGCTGATGCCATCAGGACCTGCGGCCTTCCTCGCCTTGGTCTTCCTCAGCTCACTTCTCACCTGATCAGCTGTTATGGAGAGGCATGGGGTGGAGGTGGAGGTGGGTGTGGAGGTGTAGGGGGAGGGGGGTGTCAGAGTGCTGAGATGGTCCGTGCTTTGATGAGTGGGGGGAGGGGCGGGGGCAGAGTCAAATCTGTTGAAAAACAGATTCAGTTCGTTTGCCCTCTCCTGGTCTCCTTCCAGCCCCCTCTCATGGCCTCTGCTGTGACCAGAGATGGTCTTTAGTCCTCTCCAGACTGCCCTTACATTGTTAGTCTGCAAGTGGCTCTCCATCTTGGTCCTGTAGCTGGCCTTGCACTCCCAGATCTTCTTCTTCAGCTCCTTCTGCACCCTCCTCAGCTCCTCCTTGTCCCCAGATCTGAAGACCCTCTTCTTCTCCTTCAGCAGGGCCTTCAGTTCTGAGGTCACCCAGGGTTTGTTATTGGAGAAGCACCGTACTCTCCTGGTGGGTACGGTGTTCTCCACACAGAAGTTAATGTAGTCCGTGATGCAGTGGGTCATAGTGTCGATGTCCTCTCCGTGGGGGCTGCACAGCACATCCCAGTCCGTGGTGTGAAAACAGTCCTGCAGCGCCTCAGTGGCCTCCTTCGACCACTTCTTCACATACCTTTTGGTGGGGGGTTGTTTCTTCACCAAAGGTATGTAAATGGACTGCAGTCTCACCAGGTTGTGATCTGAGCGGCCCAGCGGGGGGAGGGGTGATGAACTGTATGCATCCTTGGTGTTTGCATACAGTAAGTCCAGGGTTTTATTGTCTCTTGTGAAGCAGTCCACATACTGGCGGAATTTGGGGAGAGTGGTAGACAGCGATGCATGATTAAAGTCTCCTGATATGAGGATGAGGGACTGGGGGTGGGATGTCTGCAGCTGGGACACAACACTGTGGATGATCTCGCAGGCGGCAGCCGCGTCGGCCGAGGGGGGGATGTACACAGTCAACGCAATGACATGTGAAAACTCCCTCGGCAGGTAGTATGGCCGCAGGCCGACTGCCAGCAGTTCAACATCCTTGGTGCAGCGCTGTTCTTTGACACTGACGTGCCCCGGGTTACACCACCGCTCATTCACGTACATCACCAGTCCCCCTCCTTTCTTCTTACCACTCTCCCTCACGCTCCGGTCCGCTCTGACGAGGTGGAAACCGTCCAAAGTTACGAGCGAATCCGGAGTGAGTTCGTTCAGCCACGTCTCCGTGAAGTGCATGATGCTGCACTCCCGGTACTCCCGCTGCAGTCTGGTCAGCGCCGTTAGTTCCTCTATCTTGTTGGGGAGAGACCTCACGTTGCCCATAATTAAAGACGGTACGGATGGTCCCTTCCCATCCAGTTTATTGCCAGGTGGGAAACTTTCACCAGTCAGTAGAGTGAATGAAGCCTAATGAGCAGAACAGTCTCACTCTGCTTGAGAATCACTTGATGAATTGTTTGTTTCATTACTCCCAGTTATTATTGATTCACTGCTGTCTCCACAGCTTAAGAATGGTCCGGATAATTCATCTCCACTACTGGGGGGACGTCTATGTGGCTCAAGTCCACCATCCCTCCTCCAGACCACTGACAACCACCTCTTTATTCACTTTGTGTCGGATGCCTCTAATGAGGCCAGTGGCTTCAAGCTGACCTTTGAAGCCCACAGTCAGGGTACAACCACCACTCTTTTTTCTGTCACACTACAATTCTTTTTTCTGTCACAGTACAATACATCACAGCATCAACATAGTTGACATTCGTACAGCAGTTTCATATAATGCCATCAAGTAACTGAAGGCAAAGATAATGGGAAAGTAAATACTTTCAAACAGTTAACAGATGATTGAGCATAAGTGACTATGACACACAGTTCATGGAGGTAATTAAAGTACTTTCTGACCCATAGCAACTGATTGCCAGAATTTGCATCAAAAATCAAAAGCCAAATCCAAGCACACAGACATGATTTGACTTGTATTTTCTGAGGGTGTCATCTCCATGTCCTCTGGAAATAAACGTCTATAAATTGGCTTAAAAATCATAAAAAATCACAACTTCCACCATCACATTTTCTTCATTATCAAAGTAATCCAGCCACAGTTGTTACATTACATTATAAATAGGGACTGCTTGTTGCTAACTCTGCATATTTTTAGTGTTAGTGGTGCTAAGGCAGCTTAATAAAATAACATACGGGTTGTAGTTCTGAAACTTGGAGCGTCATATGACATCAGTTTTGTCTGATGCCTTACAAAGTGGTCCAATATCAAATTATTCTTACTCTGTTCCTACAGCATGTGGAGGCTTCATTGAGCTGAATGATAATGATCCTCCGGGGTATATCACTTCACCTAACTACCCTCAGAACTACCCTCAAAACATTGACTGTATCTGGGTCATCACAGTGCCAAATGGAGAAGCTGTCCAAATTGACTTTGAGGATGAATTCTACATTGAGCCCACTGGCAGGTACAGCTGCTGCTCTCTATTCAGGCTGTTGGGTTATTTTTACCTTTCTATTGGCTCACTTGAATTTAGTTTATTAGTATACAGTATTTGGACGCTTAATGTATTCTGCCTTTTTATTTTGATATGACTTCATTAGAGTTTGGTTACCTGAAATGTGGTTATGGGAAAGACATTGATGGAGGAAGCTTGCCCTTACATCTCAACTTTCATTAGGGAAATTGTCTTTTGTATTTAAATTTTTAAGCAATGCTTTGGGGAACATGAATCATTATTTTAGATATTAATACATGTATTTCTCAGCTGTATGTATGACTTCTTGGAGCTGCGTGATGGCTCAACCTCCAATGCTGGCTTAATTTCTCGGCTCTGTGGCAACACCCAACCATCTAACCAACATTCAACAAGTTCCTCGATGCTGCTCAGGTTTCGTACTGACACCAGTGTGACGCACAAAGGCTTTAAGGCAAAGTACTCCATAGGTAAGTAAATCACAGTCATCACACGCAATCTGAAGATGGTTTTCGAAATCCAGTGCTTGGTTTTTAAATATGGATCCAAATTATGACACAGCAAGCAAAAAAAACATCTTTATGTACAAAAACAGACACTGTGGGCCACTCTATGTCAAATGCAGGCTTTGTTATGTTTGAAAACATCACGTCACTTGAAATTCTTATTGCTGCACAAGTGTGAACCGGTACTGTTTCTTATGGTGACACTAATACTGGATGGTGCCAAAAAAAGGAAACTTTTCAAATCATAGGTGAAAGGTTTGTCAACAGGTTTAAGGTTATACTCGTTGTTTTCTCTTCAAAAATAGGAAACCGAGGGTCATGGAGACACAGCAAAATGACCAATAGTATTTGTATCAAGATTGTAAAAGAAATAGAATAGTTAAACAGTAATAACTGTACTGTTATTTTGTATCTCATATTCCTCACAGCAACATGTGGAGGCACCTACATTGGTCAGAGGGGTACAATCCACAGCCCTGGCTTCCCAGGAGCCAACTATCCTGACAGCTCTAGCTGTGAGTGGTATTTGGAGGGGCCCACAGGACACTACCTCACTCTCAGCTATGGGAACTTCAACCTGCAGACCTCTCCAGGATGCTCTGCTGACTTTGTAGAGATTAAAGAGTACAATGCCTCAGGTGAGAAAGCGAGGATCCATTCAGCTACTCTTTTTTTGTGTCTTAAGAGACACCATCAGAGTACAGAATGAATTAACATGACTTTTCAGCATGATTATGTTAGTCAAAATGAAAATTTCCCATCAAAGATGCATTAGCAAGAGTTGAAAATGTTTCAATGTGAGCAACAGAAGAACTGGAGTTCCAGATTTGTTTTGAAATAAGTTATACATGCACATATCGTCTGTGTGCTGCAATTGGTGCTTCTTCTGTTTATTGTGAGACATTTAAGTTCACCTCACATTCAGACTAAACACATATTTGTTGAGAATTTTTTTATTTCTTGTCTGTTTAATCACAAATGTTTTTATTGCGCATTTATTTTCCCAGCACAAGTTTATTTTCCCATATGAGAATTAAATGAAAAAGATATAAATGGAAAGAAAGGACTGCACTGGCAAAAGCCACATCACTTGACACTGACATGACAGGACAGTTAAGATTAAATCTCCTCTGTTGTACTGTGTGTATGAAGGGCGCCTACTGGGCCGTCACTGCGGCAGTAACCTTCCAGCTTCCATGGACACATCTGACAGTTTCGCCTATGTCAGGTTTATTAGTGACACCAACGGAAATGCAGCAGGCTTCAGTCTGTCATTTGAGGCCAGTGTTGACGGTAAGTAGTTGAGACATTCTTTCTAGTAGGGTCCCCATGCTCCCCACTGATAAATTATTCTAATTTACTTGTTTTGTAATCCTCAAGGTATCAAGTGAACAAATGTTGATGTTCCCAACATAAAATATATATTGTTGAACCTCCTGACTTACCTTATCACATGGAGGACATCTGTAAGTCTTGCTGGTGTAGATTTAGAAACAATTGGCTACCAGTGAAGCTGCTACCAGAAACACTTGAAGTGAAGCAGTTAATTCTACTAAAGAGAAAGAAAGTAGAGATTGCCACTCATATTTTATTTTTCCCTTATCACTATCAATTTTAGTTGATTTGGGATTTTGTGTGGATTGTACAGTTTGGTATACAGATATTTTGCAACTTTCTTAGAGTAAATTATACAGACCTTTTTTCCATTTTTCAACTGTTGTCATACCATAACATACAAATTGTTAAAATCAAGACAGTGTTACTGTTATAATTTTAACAAGTTCCCTATGACAAAATTACACAAAAAAGTTCAGAACAACAAAATGAATTTAATAGAAACTTTAACTAACATTGTAAGCAGGTTGGAAAAATATATCAATAGGGTACAACTTGAACACATTGCAAATTGAAGTCAGAATGTATAGGCGTTAGGATCAACCAGAGCACACCTGGAGGTGAAAGCTACAAAGGAGCCCTTCTTCTGCAAAGGAAATTCTCAAACATCATCAATTGTCACGTCAAGTAAATTTTATTTACACAGCTCAACATTACTAAATGAGAAGATCACCATTAGGGGCATTACAATTATTACAAAGCATAACACCCTCTGTCCTGGTAATGTCACTTAGAAAACCAAAACCTCCCCAAAAACTCCTTTAACAGGGAAAAATGGAAGAAACATGAGGAACAACAGAGAAGGTGCAGACATGTAATGGATGTTAGTGTGCATATAAACTAATGTTGTCATCAACATGTAGGATCTTTGTGAGACACTTTTTGTACATTTGAAGTTAATGTCCTTTTTACATACAGTCATCGTGGGTTTGAGTAGGTATCCCTCTGACTGGAATTAATTTTAAAGTGACTGAGCACTCTTTCTGTTAGACTTACCACTAAATTAGGCTTTGTTGTTCACCAGGTGTCTCTTTGCTTGTGTCTCATTCCATATTCATTGTTGGAGAGACAACTTAATCAAAATAAAAATGCTCTGGTGACTTGTG
Organism: Pempheris klunzingeri; assembly: GCF_042242105.1. Taxonomy (NCBI): domain Eukaryota; kingdom Metazoa; phylum Chordata; class Actinopteri; order Acropomatiformes; family Pempheridae; genus Pempheris; species Pempheris klunzingeri. The sequence goes on from NC_092029.1 coordinate 22,765,122, forward strand.
ATAGGCATTATGATTACATTTGACATTTTGTGGACTAAAAGAATTTCATTGAATTTTGAATAACTGAGGTGAAATTTGAAGTTGCTTAGTTACAGCACCTTAATATGTTTAATATGTCACAGTAAGTGAGTAAGTTAAATATAAGACTATGGCTGATTTGATGAAATGTAATTTACTTAAGCTCAGATCAATAAGTAGACATTAATTTTCTTTAGAAAACATTATGTTTAGTGTCTGTCTTTGTCATACTTCTCCTCTCTCCCTCCTGCAGCCTGTGGAGGCGAGTTGAATGCTCCCTCTGGAACTATCTCCTCTCCCAATTACCCCAACTTGTACCCGCACAGGTGTCGGTGGGAGCTGGTGGTGTCACCAGGCCGCCGAGTAACACTCACTATCAATGACCTGCGGCTGGAAGATTCTGGTACTTCCTGTGCCTTTGACTATGTTGACGTGAGTTTCTCTCTGTCAGTATTTCCTTTGATCACTCTATCTTTTCCAGTTGAGTTTCTTCCTCAATTTTGTTATCATATTCAACAATTCAATTCAGGAATTTGTTGAAGTTATTTATTACTTATTCATAATTTTTTCATGCTTTTCACACCTCAAATGAATTATCACCGGCTGAGATCTCAAAAAATGGGCAAATTCTCAAAATTAAAAGACTCATGTAAGCTGATCCAATGAAATTAAAGGCAGGGTCTGTAATGTTAGAGAAACTACTATGCTGCCTAACTAATGTCCCTGTGGGGGGACGAATCCACGACAGTGATAAGGTATGTAGGTAGACAGGCAGGTTGGCTGTTGAATAATTTCTAAAATGTGTTATTTGAGTAAAAATGAAAATGCAATAATCCAAATACTTGCACATTATTATCATATCAAAGCAATGACGGGGGACGCAGTTTGGCCTATTGCACTAGAACAGTGCTTCTCAATTAGTTTATGTTAGCAATGTCATTTATTGTTTATTATTAGTTTTTATATACAATAATACAATAATTAGTTTATTATTGTATATTATTAGTTTTTATTTTTGCAGCACTTACATCATCCAGCATGACAGAGACCATGTTTAATGCTGCAGGCAGTATCAGCTCCACTGCGATGGTGTGGGTTTTTTTGCACTAAGCAATTTGGTATGCCACCTTATAAGATGCTATCAGTGCTCGTTGGTCTACTGAAGTAGCATTCACAAAGCGGGATGATTGTTGGCAATATTCGGCACGTTTTCGCTGAAAAAACTCAAGCGGCTTATCAGCGTGATTGGGGTGTAATGTCTTTAAGTGACGCCTTCATGCTGTCCGCTGCCAACATTTTTAGACACAGTAAACACACCGTCTCCCACCGTAGTCACAGTGAAGCCAAGCGCTACATATGCTTCGTCATATTTCCTCGTCTTAGCTTTCGGGAGACTTTCGTTTGTCTCATTACCTCCGCCTTTCTTTTCATCATCGTTAAACATATTTCCATGGGGTCTCTTGAGGGTTTGTTCACTGCACTTCATTTCTCCCGCTCTTCTGTGTGTACACATGCTCAACAACAAAACCCTACACATAGAGCTAATACTCCCTGCGCACACTCTGACAATGGGAGCGCCACTGCCACCTACTGTAGGGGGTGTGCAATTACACTTTATTCTAGTACAGCAAAAAAAAAACATGTTCCCCGGGGTCACACGCGCCCCCCTGGCATCGCGCGCACCCCACTGTTTGAGAAGGACTACACTAGAATAATGTTCACTGTACAGCAGGATAGGTCTTCAAAAATGAAATGTCAGATGTAGTTTTCATTTTCAAATTGTTTGAAAATTGCATATTCACTTACATATTAATCAGTTTGCATTGTTTATATTTCATTTTAATGTTCATTTCAATTAAAATTTTCAAATTGTAATATCGTCCACTGTACAGCAGAGTAACTTTGAAAACTAAATGTCAGACATATTTTACATATGTATGATCATTCACACTCATTTGGATTATTGCGTTTTGATTTTAATTTTTACTCAAATAACACATACCTATGTGAACAATTATACTGCTATTGTGGAATTATATTTTCATTTTCAAGTTATATTATTATTTAAATGTAGTCCCCTTCCATAAGGGTAGGAAAATATAAGTTGGCTGTTGTTGTTTGCGATGACCTGGTGAACTGCTGATGTTTTAAATGAAACAATTAAAACCATTAGACATTTGATAGTATTTTACTTCATTGTGACTGAAATCTTCTATACAAACCTTTTAGTGTAAGCCCACACTTAACGATCAATCATTTTTTTTATTGATATAGTACCAGTTCATGAAAAAATTTTACCTCACGAAAGTGTTCATATAGAACAGATCAAGACCCAGTGATTCAAGAATTCAAAAATAAGGAGTCAAGAATCCCCGCATGAGCAACAACTAGTTAACAGTAACAATGAAAAACTCCCCTTTAATAATAATCTCTGTGCCTTCTAGGTACTGAATGGGCTGGCGGTAGATGCACCTCGCCTGCAGCGATTCTGTGGTACAGTACTAGCAGGCACCCAGGTGCGCTCCTCTGGCAACACCATGACTGTAGTGTTCCACACTGATGCTTCCGTGTCCAGTGGTGGCTTTATGGCCTCATATTCCTCTGAGGAGGCTGCCGGTAAGATGCTCCCTTGTACAAATTTTGAAAACTATGTATAGTATAAGTTATTTAAAATAATCCAAACATTTAACAGGGTAACACCTAACAGTAAAGGGTACAGCATTATACTTTTTTTATATATTTTATATATTTTTTTTTATAATAATCTTTGCTAATATACAGCAAATACTGTTGACTATCCTTTCTATCAATGATTAGGAAGCCTATTGTTAAATTGGAACTTTAGTACCACCATAAAAAGTCTGAGACGGCACAGAAGAGCAAAATCTCTCTTGCCTGTGAGAGTGGATGTGTGTTCTGAGAAGGTCACTCTGACCGCACAGAACAAGTGACTCTGCCTTGTTGTGAGACGCAGATAGATAAAGACGAAATGCACCAGCCACTCTGTTCTGATAAGTAGGAACCAAAAGCGCTTGTGTTGTGCAAAACATATTCTAAAGTTATGACTATAGATACACGCCTATGCAAACAACATCCACAAGTGTTAGAATATCATAGCATCACTTCAGGGTCGTGCTATCTGTGACGCACGAACCCCAACAGCCAATTAGACACAGTTACGTACGGTACTCTGACCAAAAAACACTTTAAAAGCAGATGTCTAACTGAGTTCGGGGCTCACTGACAGAGATCCATGAGGCCTCTGTCACTCTGAGCCCAGCACTGCACGTACTTTACCTGTGACCTGAATAAACTGCTTCTGAGAACGACAGAGCTCTCCGGCTGAAATCCTTTGGCTGTCAATGAAAGAATCGGGTTCTAATACTATAGGATTACATATTAGCATGAACCGTGTGACCGTGTGTGTCTGAGTATAAGTCCGCAGACCACCCAAATATTCTCAGTCACCAGGTATTATGTACACTTAATTAAGTCTGATACAGCAACTTTATAATAAATCCTTAAAGGTTAAACACATTGAGTTTTGAATTGTATTGTGTTATTTGGAGAGGTGATCTCCTCCACCCTCATTGTCATGAATGGGATGGTTGTGTGTTAATTTTGTGTGTGTGCAACTCACTGTGGCCCTACATTATCATGTTTCCTTTTGTTAGAGTGTGGTGGAAATCTGAACAACCCAGCCGGTGGGAGCTTCACTTCCCCTGGATACCAAGTGTCCAACTACAGCAACAACCTCAACTGTGAGTGGTTGATCCAGAATCCACAGCATATCAATTCCTCTATCATGGTGCCGATAGAAGACCTGCACTTGGAGAACCACCAGACCTGTGAGTCAGACTACCTCCAGTTCCGATTAGGTGAGTGCCACACCGACAACATTGGCTCGAGGATGCACTGAAAGAAGTAATTACTCATGCATTTGAGATTTTGGCTGTCAAAGTAGATTTCATCATAGAATTATGAACTACAAAAAGTAATGTAGTATACTGTAGAGCAGGGGTCGGGAACCTATGGCTCTTTTGATGACTGCATGTGGCTCTCAGATAAATCTTAGCTTACACTGCTTAACACGATAAGTAATGAATAATTCCGCTGGAAATCACAGTGTTAAAAATAACGTTCAAAATATAAAAACATTCTCATGCATTTTAATCCATTCATCCGTTTTCTACCGCACCTGGTCAAGGTTGCGGGTGGCTCAGCCAATCCCAGCTGTTCTTCGGGGTACAGGAGGGTCCTCTATTTTTATTGACTAACGCGGTAGCCAACGTGGGTTATTGTGAGGTCAAGAAGAAAAGAAAAAAAGATGAGGACTACCGTACATTTCTGGACGAATGGACAGAGGAACTCTCCCTTTGTAGAGAGAGCAGGTTCTGCGGTGTGTCTAATATGCAATGATAAAATTTCATCGATGAAACAGTCAAATATAAAGTGGCATTCCGACCCACGCCATGCTACATTTGCATTGACGGCGGACAGCAGGAGGAAAGCATGCCAAGAGCTACTGTGCAGAGTAACTCCGTGTACACTGAAAAAACAAACTTGTAAGATTTACTTGATTAAATCCTCGTAACAATTTGCACTAACAGTTTTTAAGTAAATTTTACTTGTGTAATATCAAGTTCAACTTACTCACCACTATCAAGTAAAATGTACTTACTGCAGAACTTAAAGTTAATGAAAATATTAAGTACATTTTATTTTGTTTTATATAATTTAGATGTTGTATTTACTCAAACAAATTAAGTAAATCTAAGATATTTGTAATATTTACTGTTGTGAAAAATACAAGTAGATTTTTATCTTGACACTTAAAATTAAATCAATTCGATCAAGTTGTATTACTCATTATAATTATGTAAATTATGCTTATTTTATTTTGGTAAATATGACCAGATGATGTACTTTTATCACAAATCACAAAACTAAAAATACAGAAGAATAAACATTTATTTACCCAAGTTCACATCTGAACAGGTCCTGTTTTTAAAACATTTTTTGAACAAACAGTGCAACCTACTGTACATACATGTATGTAATGGAAAATGTAGGCTTTTCAATTATAACAGTGCTTTTCTTCAAATATAAAACAGCACTTTCAAATATTATAACAGCTATATCTTCAAATATAAAACAGTGCTTTTCTTCAAATAATATAACAGTGATTTCAAATATTATAACAGCTATATCTTCAAATATCATCTTCTGCAAGATGGAGAAGCATGGGGAACACTGTCAGCCAGGATTATAAACTGTTTCCTTGGCTACAAAATTTAAGACAACAATTTCAATTTTAAAGCTTGCACTTTTGGGGATAACTTAATCCCATCCAGTTCCAAGAAAAGTTTCTGAAATACCTCACAGGTGTAGCGCAGTGGTGAGGGGTATGCAAGGTTGAGAGCATAAATCAGTCCCATTAGCAGTGCACAAGCTTTGGCAGCATTGCCACATCCGGGCAACATCTCCTGGCCTTCAAGAAGGATGGATACGTTCACTGGATCTTCTCCATCCGCCCCATGGACAACTAGAATCTTTAGGGTGTGCTGAGTGGCATCAATGCGGCTGTCCTCCTGCATAAAAATGACAAAAATCACAATTCTACTAAGATGGGTGGTGGGTGTATATAGGCTGAGCATAAAGATAAAAGAACAGGGGGAAAAGTATGTTGGCTATATGTTCAGGACTGACATGGGGTTGCTGATCAGAATAAAGGGATTAAAAATAATCAGTAAAGTTGTCTGCTGGCAAGTACATACAGTGGCATGCAAAAGTTTTGGCACCCCTTGTCAAAATTACTGTTTTTGTGAACAATTAAACAGTACAAGATGCAATGATCTCCAAAAGGATGAAGTTGCGGACAAATATTGAAAAGAGTGTTTCATGTTTAACTTCATGCCTTTTAAAGATCATTTCATCTTTTACTTGTTGAAGTATTCACAAAAACAGAAATTTTGACCAGGGGTGCCCAAACCTTTGCATGCCCTGTATACAGTGAAGGTTACAATTTGAATAAACACTGCAGAAAAAGTTCAACATGAGTTCTCATGTCTCACTTTGCAGCTACTCATTACAGGTAATACATAATTTTTATATTTCAAACAAATTCCATTTTAGACCATTTTTACACTGTAACCAAAATAGTTATGTTGTTAACATTAAGGAATAAAAGTGTCTTCAAAAACACTAGAAATGTCATATGTTAATATAATTTTCCATTTCTTTGTATAATTATTTTAATTATACAAAAAAATAATGCTCCAAAGAACCAGTTTGCATTCAGTATATTGAAAATATTTATGTTTGTTTTAATAAGAATTTGTGATGATGTCACAAACATTGGCATTTAAAAGGGTTAAAATTCTGAAATTATTTGAATATTTAATATGTATGATTAGGGCTAAAGTTGATTAAAATGATTTTGTTTAAAAAAGTGAAAAATATTAACATACATACTATTTCAAAACAAGGTATGAGTGTTAAACTTTTGTGGTGTTTTAAGAAACCATGCTTTACCTGGCAATCTTCAAATAGTTCCTCCTCTTTCTCTCCGAGGTAGATTATGAGGCTGCGGAGCACAGTTTCACGCCTCATCTCAATGCCTTGGTTCTGTCAAACAATTGAAACTGTGTCAATACTGAACTATGAATCATACACAAGGAATTAACAAATGAAAACGCAAAACCATAGGTAGGAACATATTCATGTGTAACAATAGAAGAAAGTCAATCTGTTCTGACAAAAATCTGGGTCATGTACAGGTCTACACACCTGACTTAGTTTGTCAAGTAATGGCCTCAGCTTGGTCCCCAGGACACCTCCCTTAATTTTCATTAGGGCAATCAGTTTAGGTGTGTAGTTGTCCAGTTTAGACATGAAGGTATGTTCCAAGGAAATTGTTGTAATTCTCCTGAATTCTTCCTTGATCTGAAATGACATGAGATTCACATGCACATCCATGGTTAATAGAAAGAATGGAAATCCGATGCATTTTGTGTATGTCCTGTTTCAAGAGTTTCACCTACCTCAGCTTCACAAAACAAAGCCGGCCATCTTTCTTTAAAATCAGCAGCGGCTGGACTACCACTCACAACCTCCAGCCTTCGACAGGAGAACGTTTTGGCCATCTTTTCCTGGATCAACTTGGTGTTGTTCTTCTTCTTAACCTCATGAAGAAGCTCCTGTCTCTCGATCTCGAGACTGTTGCTAGTTTCTCCAGGTGGATGTGGAGGTAGGTAGTTGACCTCTGCCCTCTTCGGTCTCTTGCAATTTTTTGCAGGATTTCTCTCACCAGGGGATTTCCTTTTCAAGGAGTTGATGTCAAGCTCTGGACATGGTATATCACGCCTTCTCATTTTTGAACGGTAATTAGCCATCTTGTATTTAAGACGCTGCTGCCATCCATACATGCCTGAAAACGAGGTTGTAGGTTCCCTGAGACAAGGATGCTTTTGAATTAAAGCCTCTACAACTGCCAATATTTGAAGACCAGTGGGGTAGGCAGTGAAGTTGAATATGGCTTCAGCAAGTCTCTCAAGTATGTCAGAGTTCATGCTTGGATTCTGAAGGAGAGAGCTATCACTCTCATAAGCATTATTTCCTGCTTGAAGGAGGATCTCGACATCATATGAAAAGGTGGGAATCACAAAATTAGTGGGCCAAGGTTCTGATCGATGCTCTGGGTGTCTAGGTAGAATTATGGTGTCGGATGAACCAAGTGAGGAACTGTCATCCTGGGAAGACTGATCCGGAAGTGACAGAGAAGAGGAGGATGTAGTTGCCGCATGGATGGGCGTCATTGTGAGAATAACAGGTTCTGTTTGAACTAGTTTGATTGTGTCTTTGTCCTTAATCAGGTCTGTTGACATTAGAGTGAAGAACTGATTATCAAAGTCTTTGTCCATGTACATGACAGTAAAATTCCCTTCAAGTTTAAAATGATCCTGTGCAGCTGACAAAAGTGCGTCCACAGTGCTCGGGATTCCTTCTGGTAGAGCCAACTTGTGAATTTGAGTCTCTTCAATAATAACACGTAGTACAGTCGGGGCAGACATCATAGCCTTGGGTCAACACAACTGCAAAGAAAAACAAAGAACAGGGATATTGTTTTATAAGACAAGAGCATAGAATATGTCCCTTTATAAAGAGATTTTGAAAACAGGCACATCCTGATTTCAAACAATTTAAGGTAATACTTTACCTAGTTTGGCAAGCAGATGTGGTGTTTAAGAGAGATCATTCGCCCCCCTTCCACTGCATAGGCAGTCAATGGGTATGTGTCAACGAGTTGTGCCTGCTCAACTACTCTGACTATGCTTGTGGACTCCAACTTGAAACACCGTAAATGCTCACAATACCATGAACTTTGTAGTTTCACTACAAATGCTAAGCTGTCACGAACAATGAGGATTTGGAGTATTTCCACAAAGTCCGGCAACCCACCAGTGGAACTATGTGCCAATATCATGCCAATACTGTAACTGGTGCCCTGAAATTCTGCCTTGTTTGTCATATGAACAACTGTCTGATTGGGACATGTCTGTGATAGAAATTGCTGTATCTTCTCATTTACAAGTACTGAAGGAATTTTTGTCATCTTTGATACAGAGACTGCAGGATTTTTCACATCTGAACCATGAAGATGGTATGCAATCATAGCCTGGTGTTTTTTTGCCATAGATTTCAAAATGTTACGGAAGCAGTTAGTTTGCCTCACTATCTTCTTGAAGAAGCTGTGCTTTGCTTCAAACCTCATTGTCCATAAGGACACAAGAGGGCCAAATGATTTAATCAGCTGCGGGTAATGCTCAATAAAATGGTGTTTTGGAATCAATTTCTCGTGTGGAAAAACACTGCTAAATCTATGCCTATGCTCAGCAATCAGGCTTTCTAAGTAACCAATGCTTTGATCTGTGTGGATAGATGACATAACCAACTCAACAACATCTTTGAGTGTCATCAGCAACTGCCATGCCTGTTCCTCTTCCGGTACTTTGGGACCAATCATAAGTGGAAGCAGCCTTAGCAGGCACCAATTTTCATGTGCGTTGCCACCAATGGTTTTACGTGCAGTGAGGTTTGGTGGTATACCTTGGGGGCAATTTGTCCTGTCTTTCCACTTATATGGAAATTGTTTGACAATTCTATTGAGTTCTTCCAAAGAGAAATATTTTTTCTTTATCAAGATATCTAAACACAATGCCAACTCTACCGGTACAATGCCCTCAAGTAAATCATGTAGCACATCAGGCGGGTAACCTGTTGTCACATGAAAATGACTTAATTTTTGAGTAATTGCACAATGCCTTTTAACTCCTCGGCTGTGTGTGTTACTAGACAGTGCTGCTTCAATGTCCAACTGGTATTGCTGTTTTGTTCTAACAGAGAACGCTCCTGTCCTGACTTCCAGCTCCTGAAACTGGGATCGCTCTCCAGTACAAAATCTGCAAACATATGACCCACTGAAAGTTTCAACAAACCCTGCAACTGAGTGGGCACCAAGATTATCGGCAATCAAAGAAAATACAGTGCCTTTAATATTTTTTCCTAAATAGGGCACATAAAGACCATCCTCTTCAAATCTTTTCAAATCATTTAATAATGGGTCTAGCACTTGAGGATAGCCAAATCTCTTAATATCATCTGCCTTGCACAAAACAGCTAAGTAAATTGATGATAATGTAGACCTTAAAACAGATGGAATATCAGCCAATACCCAGTAGACACCTGTTACCTTGTGTTTCTTTCGCGACGTTCCTAAAGGATTACAGATTTCAAAGTCATCACAGTAGAGCAGAAGTGAAAGTCTTAACTCCTCTTCAAAAAGAAAAGCATTTTTCTTGAAGTGAGAACCATCACGAAAACTAGTATACTGACCTGTAGAACCACAATCTCTTGCACTCCTAAACACTTCTTCCTGAATGTCTCTATTTTTCAGAATTTCAGACAACTGCTGCAAAATTGGTACATATTGGAACGTCCTTCCCTCTTTTGCATCAAGTATATACTCTAATGGTTCAACAACAAAGAAATGTTCCTTTAGATACCTATTTCTCTGGTATGCTGTACCAAGAGGACCTTTTTCACTGAAGGCTGAACCAAGAGGATTTAACTGACAAACGCTATTTACCAAATCTTTGATGACCAATCTATCAACAGTGCAGTTATGGTTTTGTAATGTGTTAGTTACAATATTTTTTATAACAGGTGTAGATGCTGAACAAGTAATGAATTGAAGCTCCTCCACAATCTCATCTATACATCTAGTCGGCACATTGAAGATGCAGTTTAATTTAAGTAATAATGAAGCAAGATGATCAACAATTACTTTATCTAAATCTTCACCCTCATTGACAAGTGTTTCATCAGATGAAATATCGTTTTCATCGGCCAACCGACAACTATCTTCTGTTGTCTGAATTGAGTATGTCTGAAATACGGTATGTTTAAAATCTTCAAGGCTGTGAGGATTGTGCTTCCTACTTTTATGTGATGCAAAGGTTCAATATATATTTGTACTGTAATCACAGTCTTTAAATACACAACAAACAGTTTCGTGTTTTTTCAGATGAACTCCAAGGTGTTCAAAATATTGCCTCTCTGTGTCAAAATTAGGTGAATTACAGAGAAGACAACAAAATGAAACACTTTGTGATACTTGTTCAGTTTGTATGTGATCTCTTGATATGTGTGTGCGAAGCGCACCCCAACTTTTGAAAGAACAAGGACAATGTGAGTACAAGCATGGCAGTGCCTGACCAGTGGGTAAATGTTTCAACCTATAATGTGTTAAGAGTTGTAAACGTGTTGATGTTCTAAAGCTGCAATTTTTGCACAACCATATCATTACTTTTTCAGGCCGTTTGATGACACCAGTGTGCTCCTTGCCCTAAAAATGAAGAAATATGATTATTAATAATAGAACAACAATTACAATACTCATTTTTAAGTGTACATTAAAGCAGGGGTCCCCAACCCCCGGTCCGCGGCCCGGGGCCCGGTAACGGTCCGAAAAATTACCGGTCGGATCATTTTATTTTGTCATGTATCCGCCGAGATCATGTTATTCATGGTTCTGCTAGCGTCTAGCGCATGCACGCCCCCCCCCCCCCCCCGCCCCGCTAACGGCCGTTAGCGCAGCTATCGTTTGAACAGGCCCAACAGGTAAACCTCCGCCTGTGGCTTTCTCACGTTCATGGGCAGGTTACCGCTACAGATCTCCACGGATCGCTAAGACATGCTACATTAAGCTAAGGAGGCTACCACTTAAAATAGCACAGCAGCGTGCAGATGTGTATACAACATTAACAAGGTTTGCAGTTATTTACATAAGTTAGTGATGCTTTCGCATTAATAGTCGTTCATGTGATGTTAAACAAGTTAAAATATTACTCGTAAGCATCTATAACAACTTTAAACAAACAGAGAGACTGAAACTTACGGCTCAATTAGCATTTCCACACACCTTGTAACTCCAGGTAATGCGCCTCTCTCCTCTTGTCTCATGTGCGCGGCTTCCCAGCTCCCATGATGCCTTGCTTCACTTCCTGTGTCTCACCCATAGTTCCCGCGCAAACCAGGTGGATTTTTCAGATTAAAATGTACTCGCTATTTTCAGGTTGTTATGTTATGACTATAAAACACTTAAGTGCTATCAGCAAATCCACATTAAAAGTTACTTTTCCCACAAGGTGCATTTATCACTTGAATAAAGTGTGTAAATATGCATAGTTTTACTTAGGAAATTCTAGTACTCCTAGAATCTTGATATTACAATGTAGAAATTACTATACCAATTTAATATATTTTACTAGCCCCAAAAGTTTGTTTTTTCAGTGTATGGGCCCGCCAAGGTGAGGCAATTCGGCTAGCTTTACTGCTTCTTTAGCAATAGTGAGGAACAGAAAGCCATTCATAGATGGCGAGTACGCTAAAACATTCATGCTTGATGTTGCCAATGAACTTATTGACGACTTTTCGGATAAAGACAAGATCATCAAACGAATAAAAGACATGCCTCTGTCAGCAAGAACTGTTCACGATCGTACCATCATGATGGCAAGTCAAGTGGAGGAAACACAAGTAAAGGACATAAATGCAGCGCCATTCTTTTCCCTCGCTTTGGATGAGTCAATAGATGTAAGCCATTTATCCCAGTTCAGTGTGATTGCAAGGTATGTTGCCGGTGACATTCTGCGTGAGGAAAGTCTTGCTGTTTTGCCAATGAAAGGGCCAACAAGAGGGGAGGATTTATTTAAATCTTTCAATGAGTTCGCTAAAGAAAAAAAAGTATTTTATTTATTATTAGTTAGCTTCAGTATAACAAAGTTATTAAAAAGAATAGGAGACTTATTATACTCTAAAATTGTTGGTCTTACTTAAAAATGCACGCAGTTAGTTGTATTCAGTGTTAAAAAATATTATATGGCTCTCACGGAAATAAATTTTAAAATATTTGGCTTTCATGGCTCTCTCAGAGAAAAAGGTTCCCAACCCCTGCTGTAGAGTCTGCATTGTTTTCAGAACAGGTGTTTTGAAGATCGCAGCTGATGTTTATCACACACCACCCTCTTAGAATTCACAAGATTTATAAAGGTTGCACTACAAGTGACAGGCTAAGAGACTTCAAATCAGACCATACTGCTCTTGCGGCTTTAATATCTTAAATTGTACATTGTTAATCCCCAAGCGGACTTTTTGAACAATTAATGGAAGAGTCTCCTCTAAGACACTGAATTCCATAAACATTAGAAGTGATACAAATAACTGATTTATTTATTGCCAAGGGTTTGTATTTTGTTTGGAGATATCCAGACCTAATCATAATGATTGATATTAGAGCTGATCTAAAAAGTTTATTCAAAATCCAGTCCTTTCTTTGATGTACTCCATTTATGAGTGACAAAGTTTTGGTCATATTTCAGTGTCTACAAACCGCTAATTGTTCACCAGGTCATGAAGATTGTTGTCCATTCCGATGGTCTTTATAGTTTTAAGACAAAATAAAATAAAATATTAATATTTTTATATTTATTTATATTTTATAATATTATATTTCTAAAATATTTTGATTGATAATGGCTCAGGCCTCTTTCATCTCAAAGCCCCGTCTACTATGTTATGAAATTGTATAATACTAATAAGGTGCTTCCCACTCTGTGCATATAGATTCCTCATGTGTTAACTATGTTCCACCACCCATTTGTATGCCACAGTACTCCATTAAATACTTAAAAACTACAGTTCCTCTACCAGTAGGGTGCTCTGAGGTGTTTTGTATGCTGCCAGTGACTGGAATGAGATTGGTCATTTCTACCAGCCTGTTCATTGCTATCTCATGTATGTTTTGACGAAGGTTTGACAGAGTGAAAGCTCGGCTATTAGAGTGATTCATTGCACTGATCAAAGTGTGTGGAAACCCTGAAGCAACAGAGGAGACACTGAACATGGAACCCAGCACCCAGAGAGCTACAGCACTGTAGGATGGTGAAAATGACTTGCACTGTTGAGAGTTATCATTCAAGCACTGATTAAGCATCTGTTTGTCAGTCCTGATACATTTTATGGGAAAAATTAAGTCCTGATACAGAGACTGGATTGTTGTTGTCTGCATAAGTAGTGTGGCCAAAAATCTTTTTCCCTTTTTTTTCAATCACTCATAGAATGACTTCAGAAAATATAAATCTGGGATTAGAAAAAGTTCTTCTGTTGCTCTACCTATCTATTTTCAGCAGCACAAAGAGATGTGCTTCAAATCCTGAGGGTACCCATGGCCATTACATGCATGTTCTCCCCCGTGTCCCCCGTGGTTTGGTTTCAATTTAATTGATTCATGCCCACAGGTGTGATCATGACTTTGAACAGCCTTATCTGTAGATGATAGACTAGCAACATGTCCACAGTGCACCCTACACAGGCTCTAGCCCACCACAATTCTGCAGGGAGAAGATGGTCTTGAAAAGATATGTATGGATGTATTATTTATTGTCTTTGTGTTATGTTTCACACCCTTTCTCAGGTGACTCAGATGGGGAGCTGTTGGCCAAATTTTGTGGGCAGACAATCCCCGGAATTCCCATTGTGGTCTTTACCCCACAGCTCTGGGTCCATTTCCAGACTGATGCCTCCCTGGGAGACCTGGGTTTCAAGGCCAAGTACTTGTTTTCCGGTAAGATAGACACTTACAGCTCCACTGAATTCATAAACCGCAGGGTACTTCAAGTATGAAATGAATCACAGTCACAGACAGAGAGATGGTAGTATGTGTCTAATCTAACAGTCCTACTATCACCATCAGAGTTCTTATATGGATAATTCTCTCTTCATTCTCTCAGAGTGTGGAGGCCGGCAGACTGGTGAGGGAGGGGTGTTATCTAGTCCTAACTACCCCAACAGCTACCCCAGCCCCAGTCGCTGTGCTTGGCTGCTTGAGGCTCCAGTTGGTCACACTATCACGGTAAATCTGCTCCTGGTGCATTGAATAAACTCAACGAATGGAAGCAATGCACACTGATATACTGTCTGCAGTGTTTTAACCATCATGTATCATATTTGCTTTCATCCAGCCCATTCTCACAGAAGTTCATGAAATAGTCACAAAGTTTAATCTATTAATTTGTCTCCGCAGACATGAATTTCCCTTTTTTTGTACCTCAGAACCATTTTCATTCATCATTTTATCTTTTCGTACCTACAGTAGGACATCTGCAAGACCTGGGAGCAGCTGTGCTATTATTTCTCATTTTATATTTCATTTTTACCTATAAGTGCTTTATTATTACTGTGATACTATTACTGTTATACTAATTCGGGCTTTAGATATTTTTTTCACAAACTTTCGGGAGACTGGGTTGTTTCACCATGATACTGTTGCTTCAGTATTTCTGTATTCATAGTCTTATTTAGTTGCTCATACGCTGAGGGACTTATCACAGTACATATCAATAGAGGGGTTCAATTAGCTGAAATATAAACATTGTTTGTACAAAATGAAACTTAATGTGAACAAGATCCTTGGCTGAATCCAAATGTCCAGACTTCCCAGTCACTAAGCTTATGGGTTTGTACCCAAGTTGTAAAGCATGGCCAACTGATAAATTACAGACTGACCCAATTTAGATATATAGCACAAATATGCTAACCACCCCTTAACCCTTCAATATGTAAGAACCGGTGTGCTGGTGTTAATTGTAGTTGCTAAGGCAGAGACTACAGTTTACATGTACAGATCCTGCTGTGGTTTGTTTAAGCCCAGTCCTTGGTTATCACTCCCCTGTCTCCAGCTAACCTTTACCTACTTCAACCTGGAACCTCATTCTGAATGTGGCTGGGACTCTGTCACCATCTTTAACGGGGGATCCCCTGGCTCTCCTGTAATTGGCCAGTACTGTGGGACCACCCCCCCTGGAACCATCCAGTCAGGATCCAGCAAGCTTGCTGTGGTCTTCCTGGCTGACCACAGTGTGTCTCGTGGAGGCTTCATTGCCTCCTGGTCTGCTGATTCCTCAGGTGGGTTTGCACTAGATAAATGGACATGCTGTATAGTAATATGCTGTGACAATGTGCGTATGAAGAGCACACACATGCTTCAAAACATTGCTATTGTCTGTGCTATTTTCAGCTGCTGCGTAAGTGTTAAATCTTCCCTTGAGCCCAAAATCATACCTGATTTCATATGTTTTTACGAACTACATCAAGACATAAGATATTTTTTAGTGTAGGGGATCTAGTCTAGTCATGATAGTTAGCATAGTATACAATGCTTCATTATTAGCGTAATATCTTGTAACCACAGGGAGACCCTGCCTATATGAGCAGTGCAAGATTGATATTGACCCAGTCTGTGTCCCAGCACTTTACAGCGTGAATACAAATAACCTCTTTGTCACTGGACTTCTGGGCTGAAAACAGCATCCAGTAGTTTCCATTGTCATTCTCTCTTTTTTTTTTCCTGTATTGGTGAAACTGTACGACAAAAGACCAATGATACAAAAGATAAAAAAAAATACACATACAGAGGATAACACAAAAGAGTCACAATGAGATTAGAGTCAGTGGTGTGCATCCATGCTATGGGCTATTATTATAACAAAAATTTAGCACGGTGGTGAGGTGGTCAGCACTGTTGCCTCTCACAGCAAGAAGGTTCCAGGTTTGAATCACGGTTTGAACCCGGGGAGTTTGCATGTTCATGGGTTCTCTCCGGGGACTCCGGCTTCCTCCCACAGTCCAAAGACATGCAGGTTAGGTTAATTAGGTGTGAGTGTTTGTCTGTCTCTGTGTGCTGGCCCTGTGGTTGGCTGGCTGTACCCTGCCCAAAGTCAGCTGGGATTGGCTCCAGCTCCCCCTGACGGATAAGCGGTATAGATAATGGATGGATTAATGGATATTATTTTTGCAGGAGCTCTTTATGTTGTGCTTCCCTCAACACCCTGTGCCTAGCTTAGTAGTAACAGCCCTGTTCCCCCAAGACAAAAAAAATGCAATGTATATTAGACTATTCACATGTTGATGACTACATTATATTGTTTGTGGAGAGCCATTGAATTACTAATAATCATAGGCTTATACAAGCTGTTCTGAAAATAGTTCACATCCTACTTGTCCCTTACTAAGGATGAGACCAGCAATCCTGTGAAGGATGCTCATTCAGTTTGCTTGTATCAGCCTTCTAAATCTTTCGTTCTTATCACTTATGTAATCAATTTATACAAGCACTGTACAGTCACGTATTTTTGTTTTCGGCCAGGCTGTGGAGGGGTGATCCATGCTGATGCAGGACCAATCAAGTCTCCAAACTATCCCCAGAACTTCCCTGCCAATGTGGAGTGTTCCTGGCAGATTATTTCCCATGAGGGAAACCACTTGGAAATGAGCTTCAGCAGTGATTTCCAGATTCCCGACAGCACTGGGAACTGCCAGAGCAGCTATATAAAGGTACCAGCACTTAGTTACAGCAGAGGCACGTTCAAATGAAGCATTTCTGAGGCCTAGTAAGAGAAGAACTACACCTATGATGCAGCTGGTTAAAGGATAACTCCATCTTTTTTTACATATTCTTGGTTTGAAATGACTGGTTTTAAATTGGTCCAGCATTTGCCTCTAAGTAAGTGGCGTAATGGTAAATGGTCTGTATTTGTATAGCACCTTTCTAGTTATTTCAACTACTCAAAGACATGACATCCTTATTCACCCATTCACACAGGAGGAAATGTAATTTGGAGGAGATAATTCTTTCACACTCAGTGTCTTGCCCAAGGACATTTCGACATGTTGACCCATAGGAGCTGGGGATCGAACCCCCAACCTTCTGACTGAGGGACGACCCACTACCATTGAGCCACAGCAACCCTTGATGGTCTCCCCTCAGAGTGCTTGTTTTACCCACTGACAGGCTCAGATTGCTATTCCAAGTGTGTGACAGCATTATTGAAAGGATCCCTACAGAGAGAGATCTGGAAGATCTTTTTGGTTTAACCACAAATAAAACCCAATGAATTCAGACTATGTTACAGTTCTAATGTTTATAGCATTAGATCACAGACGTTGCACAGATTGGAGCAGGTTTCCTTCAGCAGATGTTTGTATTTCAAAGTTGAAGAATGTCCACCTTCAGCTTGTTCTGTAGAGCGCAGGGAGCCAGCTGAGTTCTGGGAAAGAAAGCCAGGAAAAAGTACAAGCACAAGGAAGAGTAGAGACAACAGGAGAAAAAGTCTTGTTTTTATGGTATCTGTATAATTTCTATCAAATTACAAATGACAAAGTTTTCCCATACATATCTAATTCTCCTATGTTTGGAAGATTGGCCTTCTCAGGCCACCATAGACATCTGCCACACAGGATATAATCCACTGATACAAACCTGCTTACAGTGATCACATCTGTCAGGGTCAAATTGATCACTATAAGTGGATGATTATTATATCCAATTTCTTCTTCTTTTACTTTAACCATCTAGTTGACATTTGTATTTTTACTACTTGGCTGTAAAGTGATAAAACGAATAGCTCTGCAACTTGCCAAATTTTGACTCACAAAGGACCCACTTAGGAGCATAACATGATTAGGCAGTATTAATCCACTTGATGCGGGTGGTGTCATCCACAGGTGCTTCTCCTACGAATATTTGTTTTCTGTCTCCGTTACTTGAAGCTGTTTGTTTTTAGTTATTTGAGTTATTTGACTGCACAAGGTACAGCAACTTGGGGAACATCAAGTTTCGCAGCTGTATCTCATGGCTTGTTTGTGGCAGTTTGTCTTCAACTTTGAGGAGACAACATGTGTCATTGAGAGAAAATGTCTTTTTCCTGATTTTAATGTGCACGTATATGTATATTTTACCATATAGGTGTGTGTGAACGTGTTTCAATCATTTTATATGATGCTTACATGACGTTTGGATATTTTATTTTTCTCCAAACATTTAGACAGTTTCCTCTAATTGTTGTTTGAAACAGCCAATGGCCAAACCCTATCAGATGTGTACAATATATACACTACTCACAAAAAGTTAGGGATATTGGGCTTTCGGGTGAAATTTCAGGATGAACCTAAAATGCATTCTAACCTTTCCAGGTGAACTTAATGTGACCTTCTCTAAACTTTTGAATGCACCATAGCAGAAATAAAAATGCCTCTGTTCAGTGTCTCAGTACTTTTTGCACAAGTTGCTGTTCTCTAACAAGGAGATTAACAGCAAAATTCACAACAGGTTTGATCCATGAATCGACCAATACATTTCCTGCTTCAGTTAGAATTGGTATTTAAACAGTCCTCCTCATCATGCTGTTCACATTCTGACATCATGAGACCAAGACGACACCTAACAGTTGATCAACAGCACCTCGCCATTGCAAGGCTTCAAACAGGAAGTCCTCAGACACTGAGCTTAGAGGGTCACAGAGTGTCATCAGCAGGTTGTAACAGTGATACAGAGAGACTGGAAGAGTCACAGAAAGGAGAGGAGTGGACGTCCTTTGACCACGTCCCAACTTATTGAGACATTGAAATTTTTTGTAGTGGTATACCAACCACTGTTGTTAGATTTTCTTTCAATAAATTGTTTGAGATGAATAAAATTACCATTGCATGCTTCTACTTAAATGCCCTACTTTCATCATATAGTATCACTGTAGCATTCACTTTTTACATTTTCCATACATTTCACCTGAAAGTCGAATATCCCTAACTTTTTGTGAGTACTGTATCTTTAAAGCAATGTTCTATTTGACAAGAATTTTTGAGTCAGTGTGCATTTTCCTGCAGGTGTGGTCAGGTCAGACCCAAAGTACTGAGGCTCTGCTGTCAACAGGCTGTGGCTCGGTGGCCCCAGGCCCCATCATTGCTCCATATAACATCGCAATCCGATTCCAGGGTACTGAAGCCCCTGGCAGAGGTTTCTCAGCCTCCTTCAGCACCAGTAAGAAGCAAGCAGTTGAGGCAGTTTCATGTCACAGTGTTAATAGCACCACAGTACCTTTGAATGTTAGGTACCTGTGTTTGTTCAGAATGAATCTTTTCTCACATGAGAGGGTTTGGTTTATTTGCATTGTCATTACAGTCTTTGATTTCATAAGACACAGTCTTCAATCACAGTCTTTTGAGTGTTTCAGTGTGGATTGAGGTATGCAGTGGCCAGCCCCCCAAAAAATGCAAAGCAAGTCTGATGTCTTCCATTCATTAGGGTGTGGCGCAAACTTCACAGCTCCCAGCGGTCGTGTGGTTTCTACAAATTATCCAGGCAACTACCCCGACTACTCCAACTGCAACTACACCATAGACGCTGGAGAACAGACTGTGGTCATCCTCACCTTTCAGACCTTTCAAGTAGAAGGCAAGTGTTAGCATTAGCAATACATAGAGAAAGAAACTTGATATAATCAAAACATTGGCCTGTCTGCCTTTGGACGTTTTGCAATTAAATGTTTTCTACTCTTTGTTTGATAACCAACCGCTAATTATTCAAGTATGTGGCCTGTCTGTTTGTTGTCTAGCACACTCCACCTGTCTATATGATGGCTTAAAGATCTACAGCCTGGCTACTAGTGGCCCTGCTATTGCTACACTGTGTGGTACCAGCATCCCAGGGCCTTTCTCCACCTTTGGTCCCATGTTACTCCGCTTCTACTCTGACTCTGTGATCACAGACAGTGGCTTCATGGCCGAATACAGAGCCATTCGTAAGTGAAGAAGAGCAGGAATGAGTGCTATATTTGAATGAGCAAAATTAAGCCATCATAGCTGAAGTAAACAAAAATATGGGGAGAATGTAGACTATTTGGTTATACAGTTTTTGCCACTGTAGTCACTGTAACTAAGTTAGGGGCAAGGTTCTATTAATTTCTAGATATCTATATTGGTACTGTGTGTTTGTCTGTCTACAGCATGTGGAGGTTTCTTCAACAGTACTATGGGAACAGTGAGCAGTGCAGCACTGTCTATGACCAACTACCACCACAACATCAACTGTACTTACCATATCATGGTCCGAGCAGATAGTGGTGGATCTCAAGTAAGTCTGCACTGACTGCATTAATTGGACTGCAGGATTACTCAAAGTGCATTTGAGAGGGAGATTTTTACATTCTGTAACGCAATAAATGCTTTAAATCTGATGAAATATTGATGGTTTACCCAAATACACATGGCTACTGGTATGTTTTTTGTAAAAAGGAAAGATATCTTTTCTCAACAGTGTTCACAAACTACAAGCTTCACTTAGCAATGTAAAGAGTGAAGGGAGGGACAGAGAGAGACAGGAAGAGAGTGAATAAAGGAACAAAGAAAGTGTGAAATTATTACTTTTTTATTTTATTTTATTTTTTAAGTATAACCAACCCCAGTTAAATACAATGTTGTTTGTCACTCAAGAAAACCAAACATAAAGCACATAGAAAAATAATGTTAAAAAAAATGTTAAACATTTATTTGAATGTTTGCATATTTTTGTGGAGTTTTCACAAAACAATTAAGAACAGAAATTTTGGATCTGGATTTTGACAAAATCAAAGCCTTCCACAATTGGTCCACAATTGGCTTAGATTGGTTTAGGGTTGTACTTTTGGCCACAGTCCCGTGTGACCACAGTAAAAACATGTGGTTGTGCTTGGGTCCTTCCAGTAATCATGTGACAAAGTTGTGTGACGATGTTGGTAAGAATGATGTTTAAAGACCGAGAGAAACACCTGCTTCTAGCCCCTCATATTCTCCATTTCCCAGGTTTTTTTTTTCTCCCCCCACTTTCCCCACCACTGTAAAAATGGAATTTCCCCCCTTGGGGGATCAATAAAGGTGAATTGATTGAATTGATTGATTGATTGTTTAACACTTTCCACCTGGAGGCTTCTTCTTCCTGTCGTTACGACTATGTAGCAGTGTACGATGGACAGGACTCCTTGGCACCTTTGCTAGGAAAATTCTGTGGTGCAGTGCTCCCACCTGATCTGCGCTCCTCCACCAACCAGCTGTTCATCATCTTTAGGACAGATGCCACAGTGAATGGGATTGGCTGGAGGGCTACTTACAGCGAAACACTCGGTAGGTCAATGTCACTGTTTTTCAGTAAATTGTAAACATAGTGCAAGTGTGCATTATTATATTCTTTATTCACATTCATTCTTTCAGGGGTTAAAAGTCACATAATACCAGCACAGTTCAGAATCAGAATCAGAAAGTTTTATTGTCATTGCACCAAGTGGTGCAACAAAATTTGCTGTGCTAAAAAAAACCTAGAAATACACTATGTAACATACACACACAAACATTCATTCACTCATTCACTTGTGCATCAATAAATAAATAACAATAAAAAGGCATAAAAGAGTAGCAGCAGTGAGTAGGGCAAACATTGCAATGTTCACATTTATTGCACATTATAGTGACCGCAGTGCTTGCACCTATGAGGTCTGTGGGTAGTGGCCAGGCCTGAGGTGTGTGAGTAGGGTTTGAGTTCAGTAATGTGATGGCTTTTGGGAAGAAGCTGTCCTTTAGTCTGGAGGTGTGGGCTCTGATGAGTATGTAGCTCCTGCCAGATGGTAGCAGAGTGAAGAGGTGGTGAGATGGGTGTAGCTACAGTTTAATTTGGAAAGTATGTTTTTTTTGTAAATAATTTTTGTATTTTGTAATTTGATTTATCTCATGGAGCACTGTAAAATAAAAGCACCTGCCGAGTCTGTCTACCTACCACCTTCCTTGACCTGGTTGGCCGGACTACTTTACAGATTGGATGATTGCAGTGTAGAACTAGATCTGTAGCTCCTGAAGCAGGGTGGACTGGCTGAGCTGGCAAAGGAAACAGAGCACACATCCCTGGCCAGTGCTCATTGTCTCACCTGTTTCCTCCTAGGTTGGCTGACACTAAGTTTTCCAAGGATTTCATAACCACAGAGGTCAGGGCAACAGGCTTGTTGTCAGTTAGTCCAGTGATAGAGGGTTTCTTAGGGACTGAGGTAATCGTTGAGTATTTGAAACAGGAAGGAACTTCACACAGCTCCAGTGATCTGTTGAAAATCTGTGTCAACAGTTAGACAGCGTTGTTTCTTGACATTTTGGTACTTTAGGTAAGACATTCCCCTGTGCCCCTGAGGGAAGTCATCAACAACGTCTTTGATTAGGCACCTTTGTATCTATCATTCAGTCTCAATCAATCTTTATTTATATAGCGCCACTTCATAACAGTGTTATCTTAAGACGCTTTCCATAAAGAGCAGGTCTAGACCAAACTCAAACAAAAAGAGAGAGGAATGGAGAGGGAGAGGAGGAGAGAGGAGCCCAGTGCATCACGGGGAGTCCCCTGGTAGTCTAAGCCTGTGGCAGCATAACTGGGGCCAGTCCAAGGCTACACCAGTCTCTGTTGTGTGTCCTGATTATTGAATCTTATTCAGGGTATGGTATTGAACATAACCTTTTTTATATATTCCTGTTTGAGTCAAACATTATCCAGGTCACTGATCATCTTTGTATGAATGTCTTTCAAGCGTCTACATTCCAGACGATGTCCATATTCCCGTATGGTGTTTTTGACATCTCTTAGAGAAAAAACCTGGAATTATAGGAAGTGCCCATTGATCAAGAGATGCCCTTACTTTACTTTCATTTCATCATATAGATAATTGATTTCTTCTGTTAAACTTACTGACTTACTAACTGCTACATAACTGGAGATGAAGGCACATCTGCTCACGTTAGCTCACCTATGCGCTGTCGGCCCTGCTTGACGTCACAATTCGTTTTAGAAGATAATTCCACAATTCTCCGATCATTAATGTAAGCAAGGTTACTGCGGTTTAGGTGGTTTACTCTCAGGTTTGTCATTACTGACATTGTTTTCACATGTAATTGAATGTAACTAAATGCAACGTATTACTAACTTGTCCCTTAATAAACAAGGGACAAATAGTGAAGTAGTGTATATTTCAGTTAGGTTTACTTGTGTTGTATTACATTACTCATTATGTAACATTAATCTGAAAGTAAATGTTTGTTTTTGTTTTTTTGTTAAAACACCTAACAACCTAACTATATCTTCATGTGTGTAAAATCAAATGGTCACACTGAATGGCAGTTCCCTTCACTGTAAATAGTGAAGCAATAATAATCCTACTAGACATTATTTTCCTACTTGGTGAAGTTAGTGTAAAGTTGCCTGTGGTATAATACATTATGAGTTTTAAGAAATGGTTTGTTTGTTTCTGAATTCCCCGCAGGTCCAGAGCAGGGATGTGGTGGCTTCTTGTCTATGCCCATGGGTATGTTTGGTTCTCCAGATCCAAACCTGGATGGGCGCTATGAGCCTGGGATGGACTGCCTGTGGACCATTGAGATGTCAGTCAACAAGGCAATCAACCTGACATTCAACTCCTTTGAGCTTGAGAGCTCCTCATCTTGCTACTACGACTATGTCAAAGTAAAGAACCCACAGCTATTGAAATATGACCATCACACAGTTTATAGCCATCCTCGCAATTTGCAAGTAGTTATGTCCAACTGCAAAATTAAGATCATAGGAACAGCTGTGGACCTTACAGATTTGCAATGGCATAAAAAATCTGTGAGCTATAAGCAGTAGATACTGCATGAAGCTTTGTAGTGTGATAACTATGATAACTAACCAACTAATGATCTCTTCTAATGTCTTCTAATGTGAAAGCAATATGGGACAATACAACATTAGCCTATGACAGCAATGGCTTTGCTATAATCTAATGTATATGTGCCTCTATCAGGTGTATGATGGTGACAACATTCACTTCCCTCTGGTTGGGACATTTTGTGGAAACTCAATTCCCTCCTATTTTGTATCAAGCGGAAACTTCCTGACTATCCACTTTGTTACTGATAGTTCAGTGCAGAGACGAGGCTTCAATGCTACCTACAGAGCTGTGCCAAGTAAGACACTTTCTACTCTCTCTTCTGCACTGCTCTCCATTTGCTACAGAAACTAGGCAAAATTTTCATCTGAAAAGCTTTAAAATGTAAGACCTTATCTATCCCACTTAAAGCGAAAGATATGAAGATAATTCATATATGATTGAACATCAAGGTTGTTATGGCTGTTATGGAATTTCCACTTGGATGTCACAGCTGTTGCTGTTGTCAGTGCTTTGAAACAAGGATGGACAAATTGGCTTCATGATGTGTATTGGTAAGCGTAGTAATCTGAATTTCCTTTTGCTATCTGAGTGGTTTGAGTGAATCCCCTTAACTATGTATAGGGGTTGATTTTCCCAGAAATAATGGAAGAACTGAAAGGCATCTTCCATTATTTTTCCAAATTCTCCAAAGCCACGTTGTCCCAAAGAGGCAGATAAAAATGTACATAATCAAAAGCTTTTCCTGCCCAAGGAAGGACAGCATTAATGAATTCAACTGAACAATCTACATGTATTACTATACTACTAATACTCACTGGGTGTTTGCATTTGTTCTCTCCAGCTTCCTCCCACAGACGAAAGACATTTCATATATCAAAAAAAAAAATTGATATCAAAAGAAAGAAAGTATTTTTATTCAGTACCGCTTTGCACCCCAAATGTAGTGGGAATGGAGAATTATTTATTTAGGTTGCCTTCATTCAACTGCACTCAGCTACATAGACTGCAATCACAGCAGAGAGTGGCACAACAGTTTAACTGTTTAAATTTCCCCCCAGAATATCAGCTGAAGAAGTTGTTAAATATTTTAATTTTAATTATATCAACATGCTCGATGCTGACATTTTATTTCTATACTGTAATAGAAAACCTGAAAAATGCTTGCACTCTAGCCCAAGTAATTAGAAACTTGTGAGTCACATATTTCTTGAACACTTTTACTTTTGTGCATTTTCCATACATGTGTATCTGCCTTCCCTCAGTGGTTTGTGGTGGGACTTTGAATGCCACAACCACCATCCAGACCCTGACCTCACCCTCCTTCCCCAATGCCTATCCCCCTTACACCTCCTGCCGTTGGATCCTGGATGCTCCGGCCCAAGAAACCGTCAAATTGTCAGTCCAGACCTTTGTGCTCTAGCCCAGCCAGAGCTGTTCAGCAAACTACCTGGAGATGAAGGACTGGCCTATGGTGAGTTCAGACAGGGACTGGGCCAAAAAATATTGTAGTAAACACAAAAGATACCAACGGGACAAATAGGCAGCAGTAGTTGGCTTATAAATTCTGAGACAACTACAAATCTCAGTGGGAAGATGTTTCAGAGAATTTATATTATAAAAGTCTGATGGCATCTTGAATACAGTGCATTTATGTAATTGGTCTGTACTTGTATCGTGCCTAACATTTTCAACCAATCAAAGCACGCCTACACTAGATCACTTTCACCTATTCATACACTGAAAACGGGACAACCCACTCTATCACCAAGCCACAGCCAGCCAGTGCTGTGTGGCGGCTGAGGCTCAGAGGTTGTGCCGGTCATTCACGAATCTGAAGATCCATGCGGCATTTCAAATAGGCCTTGGACAAGATACTGAAACTATACAAGGTTCCTATTAGGTTCCTAGGTGCTCTGAGTGCTCTGAGGTCAAAAAGTCTACAAAGGGGCTATACAAACATAATCCACACATAGTCTCAGGAATCAGTATACCACTTTCTCTATCTATCTATCTATGTATCTATCTATCACACCCTTTGTGTTGCAAAACAATTCTTGGTTTTTTTAACATAGTGCATTTTTTGGTCTGAATGCTTAGAGGAAGCAGACAAATGTAGGTGCTAATCCTGTACAGAACCACAGCTCTTGCTTCATTATAGTAGTATTTGTTCTCCTCTACAGTTCATGATCAGCAGATGGATTTAATAGTCATCCAGCTCTTGAATTGATGCTAAAATCACACATCTAATGTCCTGTAGTTACTCTGATTTGCTTCCACACAACAAACAAGACCACCTTAAAAGGTGAGTCAAGGTTTTGTTGTTAAGTCTGCATCAGAGATTGACTGACAGCTTTGACACCGGCCTAAACAAACCAAATTAAATGGGACAAAGCTTGCATACAGTTACAGTATTGTAATATTTAATCTGAATGAGGTGCATCTTGTTTTTCCAGGGAGACTATGGGCAGTCACAGAAGTCCTGTGCATCAGATGGTCATCCATTAGACTTCTACAGCTACAGCAGAACAATGCTCGTGCACATCAAGTCTGACACCTTCATGACAGGAAATGGCCTGAGTTTCACCTATCAGATCGCCAGTAGGTACCTGCAGTAAACTTGACCCAACATGAGAAAAAATATCCCGCTCAAGTACTGTTATATAGTTTTATATATGTAAAATATATTTATATATGTAAATGATTAATTTCATGAAAGAATTTAGGACTTCAAATGTATTTACATCATCCATGTATTCATGTTTGCAAATGTGTTTGAACAAAAGGGGTAACAATTTGGGATCTTACAAAGAACTCATACTGTAGTTATATATGTATGACCCACTGACCAACGATCTGGATGTTTGTTAGGAACACAGAGAATTTATCCTGAATTTCAAACTGACCTCATTACCAATGAACAGTCACACTACATTGGTCTTTTATAATTTAAATTCCCTTTGTTCTCTTTGTTCCTCACAGACATCCAGATTGTTGCTCAGTGGGTCATACATATATAACTACAGCATAAGTTGTAAGATCCCACATTGTTACCCCCTTCTCTTTTGTTATGTAAAATTTGTTTTGAAAATTCTGGAAAAAAGAATCAGTATTCTGTGCCCTGAAACACTCGGGGCTTGTCCACTGAAGCCACCGAAACCAGAAACGACATCCACCACTATCTTTATGAGATACATAACTGCAGTCTCCCTCCATGTTTATATGTTTTCATCTGTTCATTCTCTGATTTCTTAGTCTTTAATGGTTCCACTTTACCAGTGCTCACTTTAAGCTGCTAGTGAGTGTAGAATACTTTAAACCTGATACCTTTAGTTCAAACCGATGTAACTGTTGGGGTAGCTTTGTAGCTTAACCCAGCTTAGTGTTTCCAGTTTAGCCTCTTTTACCACGGACACCAAGATAATAGTGTTAATATGATTTGTGTTGATTGCTCTGCCGGTCTCTTCCAGAGAGAGGTGTCTGTGAGTTACAGCTGCCTACTGTAAGCTGGTTTTCAACCCTTGCTAGCATTGTTGATAGGTTGATTTAGTTACTACAAATAATCTGCCATTGTCGTGTGCCTGTGCCTGCAATGTAGTGACTGGCAGAGTAATTAAATACTCTTCCATGTCAGTGGGTGGCAGCAGGTAGCTGATGACCTTGTTAATTTAAGACAGTAGAATTAGGCTAGAGATGCGTAGAACAGGTAACAATGATAGCGACGGATAAATATTTGAAAAGGAAAAATACAACCACCGAAGTGGACCCCAGTATGAGTGGTGGTCAAAAGAAGGCAAAAACAGTGAGCTCGAGACAATACAGCAAAAGTTATCTTTCATTTGGATTCACTTTCACCGAGGATCCAACTGCAGCGATTCCGTTATGCTTGGTGTGTGGGGAAAAGCTATCTAACAGTGCCATGGTCCCAAGCAAGCTTAAACGCCACCTCTAAATGAAACACCCGTCACTTCAAAACAAGAACACAGAAAATTTTTGTGCACCTGCATGAACACACTGAGAAACAGGCAACGTTAATTTGAAAAAACCACATAGGTGAATGAACTCTCAAAGCTAGCTACCAAGTAGCTGAACTCGTTACCAAATCAAAAAAGCCACACACTGGCAGACATTAATACTAACTACCTGCAAAGCCATTGTAAATGAGATGCTCAGCCCTGACGTGTCTTAAGTAGCTAAAGTCCCCCTCTCAGATAACACAATTGCCAGACATATTGATGACTTGTCTGCAGACATCGAAACTGCTGTTTTGGAAAAGATACGCATCCGTGGGAAATTTGCAGTGCAACTTGATGAGTCTATGGATATTAGTGGACATTCACAACTCTCAGCCAATGTGCGTTTTGTGGATGGAGACAAAAGTTCCTGCGGTGGAAAAGGGCTATTGTTCCATACGGAGGTCCGATGGTTGTCGTGTGGCAGAGTGCTGGCCTGTGTGTATGAGCTGCAGGAGAAACTAAAAGTGTTTTTGACTAATGAGAGGTATGATGACGCAAAGCTGCTTGCAAGTGATGAGGGTGTGCAAGGCTGGAATACCTGGCAGATACATTTCAGCATCTGAATGAACTGAACACAAGTACAAGATAAAATAAATGGATTTCGTTCAAAGGTGCACCTCTGGCAACAACATCTGGAAATTGCCAACCTTGACATGTTCCCACTTACCCAGAAATGGTAAGATGTCAACACTGCTGCACTGTGTGAGATAATAGGTAAATATTTGAAAACTTCAGCCTCCACTGAATCAATCAAGGCTGTCTTGATTGGGTTAGGGATCCATATACACTACTCACAAAAAGTTAGGGATATTCGACTTTCAGGTGAAATGTATGGAAAATGTCAAATGTGAATGCTACAGTGACACTATATGATGAAAGTAGGGCATTTAAGTAGAAGCATGCAATGGTAATTTTATTCATCTCAAACAATTTATTGAAAGAAAAGCTAACAACAGTGGTGGGTATACCACAACAAAAAATTTCAATGTCTCAATAAGTTGGGACGTGGTCAAAGGACGTCCACTCCTCTCCTTTCTGTGACTCTTCCAGTCTCTCTGTATCACTGTTACAACCTGCTGATGACACTCTGTGACCCTCTAAGCTCAGTGAACACCTCCGTCTGAGGACTTCCTGTTTGAATTGTTAGGTGTCGTCTTGGTCTCATGATGTCAGAATGTGAACAGCATGATGAGGAGGACTGTTTAAATACCAATTCTAACTGAAGCAGGAAATGTATTGGTCGATTCATGGATCAAACCTGTTGTAAATTTTGCTGTTAAGCTCCTTGTTAGAGAACAGCAACTTGTGCAAAAACTTGTGACACTGAACAGAGGCATTCTTATTTCTTCTATGGTGTATTCAAACGTTTAGAGAAGGTCACATTAAGTTCACCTGGAAAGGTTAGAATGCATTTTAGGTTCATCCTGAAATTTCACCCGAAAGCCCAATATCCCTAACTTTTTGTGAGTAGTGTATATATTGTACACATCTGATAGGGTTTGGCCATTGGCTGTTTCAAACAACAATTAGAGGAAACTGTCTAAATGTTTGGAGAAAAATAAAATATCCAAACGTCATGTAAGCATCATATAAAATGATTGAAACACGTTCACACACACCTATATGGTAAAATATACATATACGTGCACATTAAAATCAGGAAAAAGACATTTTCTCTCAATGACACATGTTGTCTCCTCAGTAGTGTATATAGGACATGACTTTGCCGGAGCAGGAGGAACTAACTGAACTGAGACAAGATTGTGGTTTAAAGCTAAGCTTTGCTGATCTACCTTTGGACAGTTTTTGGTTGACTGCTGCCAAGAAGTTCCCTATTCTGGCAAACAGCTATTTCGACATTCCTCCCCTTTCACATATCTATGTGAGCTGAGTTTTTCAAGCATGACTGCTAAAAAAACAGAGAGAGACTGAGAGCTGTTGAGGAAGAGCTTTGTGTGTGCCTTTCCTCAAATCCTGCCAGGATATCAGCTGTGTTCATCTGAACAGCCCCAGGTTTCACACTGGATGAGTATAAATACATTGAAAGACTAAATTGTCATTGGTGTGAATGCTGAAAGCATTCACAACATATGCTCTTCTGTTCCAAAAAGTTTAATATTAGTCTTATTCCTGTATTGTTTGCCGCGATTCAGCCCCCAAATCAAGAGCAATGACTTTTCACATCTGTAACATTCACAGTTTCCATAATGTTCAATATTAACTGTCAAAATTCCCCAATAGGAATGAATGGAGTAGCTTCCAAATCTGAAATTTCTTCACCCAACTTCTAGCCCTTCATCATTTCATCACACTCGTCTTTTAAAAAAATAAAGTTTCTCCCTCCTTTTTCTCATTTTACATGAGTGTGTATGTGGCCGCGCTAGAGCGGTGACGTCATTGCTAGAGCTTTTGTCTTTAACTCGCTGGTTTGTCCAAACCGTTTCACCCACAGTCACAGTTTATCACTCAAAATGTAGCTTAAGTCCTTGGACACGCAGTCATGTGGCTCACAATACACAGAGACACACGCAGCGTGTCCCACAAGCCTCGGAGCGTCGGGAGCACCGACCGAACGCCTCATTGACTGCCATGTTAAAATGACAGAGGAGGGAGGGAGAGAGAAACACTACTCTTACCTGCTAGCAAGCGCTCATTTCACAAGATAGAGGCCTTAGCTTACATCTACGTGTTCGGGAGACTCTCTTATGTCCACTGGTCTGCACTTTATGGCTGTGACATGGACCGTTTTAAGTAAAACCTGCATTTTCAGAGGTGTGTCATCTCAATGAAAACAGTACCATTAGTAAGGGAGCATGAGAGGAGGAGCAGCATATCACTGATGTTTAAGCCACCAGGTGGCAGCAGAGCTGCTTGAAAGGAGCACAATATTAGAGCAGGATTTCAGCGTGACAGGAACGAAGCAGCATGGCGGTGGCAGCAGACAGCATTCACACCGCAATTTCTTCAGAAATTGCACTTTCTAGTTATATATACTGTATTAGGCTACAGTGTGTCCATTTGATAACATTTTTGGTTGGTGGTATGCCGCAGGGTTTTTTTAAATGTAAATTCAAATGTGCTGTGGTTCAAAAAAGCTTGAAAAACACTGGTCTAGAGGGAGGCATTCTTATTTCTGCTATGGTGGGATCGCTGCAGGTATTTTACCATCTGTAATCCAGGGTGACCCGGCCTCTCGCCCAAAGTCAGCTGGGTCCAGTCCATTCCATCCAGTCCATTGGCTCCAGCTCCCCCGCGATCCTGATGGATAAGCAGTATAGATTATGGATAGATGGATGGATAGAATCCATCAGATATTAATCAGAATGTTACGTTTTATGACCACATAACATAACATATAACTGCCATCCTTCAATAAGTCATTTCACTGTCAAATTCTGTCATATGTCTGTGCTTGCAATGTGATATATGTTCCGCTGCGCAGAGGATTGCGGGTCAGCACAGACAAAAAAAGTGTGCTGGATTCTACACTGCTAAATGCAACTGGATCGTCTATACCGCTTATCCGTCAGGGTTGTGAGGGAGCTGGAGCCAACTTCATTGCTAGACAGACAGTCACTCACACTCTTAGAGTCACCAATCAATCTAATGTGCATAAGTCTTTGTATTGTGGAGCCACAGCAAGATCAAACCTGGATTCATACCCAGAACCTTTTTGCTGTGAGGCATCAGTGCTAACCACTGCACCACCATGCTACCCATTTGGCAAACTTTTGGGAGATACTAAATCTTTTTTCTGGTGTACTAAATAAAGTGGAAGCATAGGTACTGGTATGCACCATTTGATATGCACCTCCACCCCTTGACAGCGAGTAGAATTTCATTTGTGCTGCTCACAGCATTTGACAAAGTGTAGAATCTCTTTCCTGTTTCTCTGAATAATCCACCGAACATACTCTCACAGTCTTCATTATCTCCCTTTCCCCAAAAAAATGTTCCAATGAAAATTTTACAATGGGTTTTAAAACAGTGTACATGATCCAAACTGAGAGAACTTGGTTCCTGATAAAAGCTCTGACTTTGGTGGTTTGGTGGTGGTTTCCAGGCTGTAGCAGAACCTATGAACAGGAATTCGGCTACTTGAAGAGTCCAGGCTGGCCTGACATCTACCCCCACAACATGGACTGCATCATTGTCCTGAAGGCACCACAGAACAGCTACATCTCCTTTTTCTTTAACAATTTTGATGTGGAGAGCCACAGCAACTGTGAATTTGACTACCTGGAGGTAAAACAACCAGCACACATTCAGAGACTACACTTTTACTGACAACAGTCATCATGGGAATAATCACATTTGAATAATATGTGTGTATTGTGTGTTGTATTGATGTCTGAGTGTTTTCTTTTTTAAAACAGACATTTCTTGATTTTATTTTTTAAATCGATAGATGAATAAAGTATCTATCTTACAATACAGTAAATGTAATGAAAAATACATCACATGTAAAAAAAAGTATGCCATATGAACATTCCAGCCAATCTGCTACTATATCATCAACCAATCATACAGCTCCCATTCAGCCACAGTCAGCATTCCTGTTCATCCCAAAGGTGTTTGATAGTGTTGAGTTTAGAGGGCTAGAGTTTCTAGGGCTATGTGCAGGCCATTTGGTGCTGTGGAAAGTTCTTCAACACCACTGGGAACAGCACAGCACCAACTGTGAAGAAAATGTCTTTATGGACTTGGCTTTGTGCACAGTAACATTTCATGTGGCAACAAGAGGTTGAACAAGGGTGTCCACATACTTTTGGCCATACAGTACATTTTATGTACTACATGTGAATGTGTGTTAATGGTGTGGGTAAAGTCTCCTCCGATCTGTATGTTATCTGTCTGACCCGTCAGGCTGTGACTGTGACGTGTCAGTGTCTCAGTAAGTCACAACTCTCTGTCTCTCAGGTCCGTAATGGCAGTACAGCAGATTCACCACTGCTTGGTCGTTTCTGTGGCAGCACCCTGCCTAGCCCCATCTTCCCCCAATTCAATCTGCTCTACTTACGCTTCAAGAGTGACTTCTCTCACGCCCAAGATGGTTTTGAGGCCACATGGACATCCTCCCTTCATGGTCAGAACTGAACTGTTCATACAAATGATTTTAAATCAGGTTTAATAAAACATCAGGAGCTCACATGTTTTCATTACAAGTGAAGAGTTAAACAGTTGATGTCACCAACTGATACATCTTAAACCTAAGAAGTTGATAACCAATCATTGTGGTCAAGCTCTGACTGATTTTGTTGATGAAACTCATCAACAAATTTGGAAACCAGAACCTCAGATTCAACAGTAACGCAGCTGCACATTTAAGGGGCAGCTGTGGCCCAGAAGTATAGCGGGTTGACAACTATGAGATCAGCGGTTCAATCCCAGGCTGCTCTGCATATCAATGTGTTCTTGGCCCGGACACTGAAGCCCAAATTGCTTCAGTGTGTGAGCGTGAATGAACCATCTCTTCCAGTAATTAGGTTCCTCTTGTATGAATGATGTGTGAATTATTCACACTTCATGTTATGTCTCAGTGGTGTGTTATTTTTGCAGCTGTAAAACTACTTTTGTGAGAACTAGCAGGAAAACACAGCTACACACACACACAATGGATTCTCTTCTTGTGTCTATAATGCAGTATGTGTTTAATACTTTTGGATTGGATTTTTTACTAGTTTTTCAATTTGTATTACTGCTGCGGTTAATACTGATTTGAGGCAGTAAAGATAAGTTAATGTATTTGTTTGCTCAACCTGCTTTTCTTTTATCTTAAGCATCTTTGTTTAATGTTTTGATGATAGGTTGTGGTGGCACTCTATATGGAGACCACGGCTCATTCACAAGTCCCAACTACCCGGGTACCTATCCCAATGGTACCCACTGTGAATGGGGCATCATGGCACCCAGAGGTCGGGTAGTGACCATTACCTTTGCACAGATCAGTATTGATGACCCTGGAGATTGCCAGAACAACTTTTTGAAGTTGTTTGATGGCCCAGACACCTCCTCACAGCCTGTTGGACCTTACTGTGGAGAGGTATGTAACCCAAGAAAGCAATTGCTACTTCAGCTATAATGTAGCAGACTAAGGGGGGCCCATAATAGCACAGTTTTATCAATACATTTGATGAACTTGGAATATTGATTGAAAAGACCAAAGGTTTTGATATATGAGGAGATTATGCTTCAATAGTACGATGTTGTCAGCTCAACAGAAAGATCTGTGATTGAGTCATGTAAAATCAGTGTAGGAGATTGTTGGAAAAATATTTAAAACTGTAAATCTGGTCCAAAAATCCCCCAAATTACTTATTTTGTAAATAGATTTTTGAACAAACTCAAGGCCTGTGGGCCACATCCGGCCCACAATACAATTATATACGACCCTCGAGATAATTTCATGAGACTATTAAGAATGGCCCGTCAGCAAACCGCACTCCCACCTCTAATACTACAAATCCCACAATGCACTGAACAGCTGCCGCAGAGTTTCCTGTTTGTCTGTCGGAGGTAAACCTGTGTGTCTTGTTTGTGGGGCTAATGTAGCCGTAATTAAAGAATATTAAGACGACACTGTGAGACAAAACATGAGGATAGTACAAAAAAGAAAAAGTAAATTTTATTTATTTTATTGAGGAAAAGTTGTTGAAGTTTGGCTGTTTAAAGTCATATTTCTGAATAAAATATTCATCATTATATTATATACTATAATAAAAGAGTCACTTTTAGACTCTTCACTAAATGTTGAGCCTGTTTGGCCCACGATTTAGACTGTGTTTTAAATTTTGGCCCCCTCTTTGATTGAGTTTGACACCCTTGATGTAGGCAATTTTCCTTTCCTTTAAGCTCTTGACTTTCTGTAAATACAGAAAAATATGGCTCTGTTTAGTTAAATATCATTGGCTGCTTCATTTATATTGCGCTGGATTGGAGTTTCTGAAAAAATAAGCAGGAGGTCACTCTGAACAGAACAGAGGTAAAATTGTATGAAAATAATAGGTTGTTGCATTTGTCTTTTGTTGTGGTGCTGAGTGGAGAGTTCCAGTTAAGTTACTTTATAACACGTGTGTCAGTTTGTGCATCTCTTTCACTCACTGTCTCCCTCCTATATATGGTTTCTCATCTTCAGTATGTGTCTGATTAAATACAGCTGCAGATTTTCCACCTGTTTTGTAAAAATTTCAGATACTGTCTCTTTGTCTCACCACTGCGGTCAGTCTGAGGCGAAATCGGGCACAACAGCCATTTCTATGAGTTTCCATTCTGCCCTCACATATTTTATGCCTCTAATCAGAAAAGCCTTGAAATTAGGGCTGTCAATTGATAAAATAAATGTATTATCACACATTTTTTGGCATTTAGTATTTATAATTGGTATTTTCTTAAGACTGACACTTGTAGTAATGGACATTAAATGTAAAACTATGGAATTAATGCAAATACAAATACAGAGGAAGCAAGAGCATCTTTAACTTTGAACCCAGATTCTCTCCTGTGAAGTACAGATTTCCAATGAAACCATAAAGACTTCAAAACTGACTGTTGGTGTAAAAGTTTTCTTATATGTACAAACAACAAAAACATATAGCCTGGTGCCAGCTGAATGGACTTAAAATGCAACACCTCCATAGCATCTAATGTGCAGAAAGACTGCATTGGAGACATAATTAAAAACAATTGATGTTTTCTTCATAACTTCGTGATTGCAAATTACAGGGTAGACACAATACTGTGTCACATAGTCCGCCTATGAGTTATTAGAGATACTATGTTTTTCTGTGTATTTCTCAATGGTATCTGTATACTACATATGTATCTGTTAATTATATCAGCGAGGACAACGATTCATAGTTTGAATGTACAAGCATACTACAAGTTTCTCCTTTCTGTGTTTGTTCAGGAAACCAACATTGCTCCATTCACAGCCTCCTCCCATCAAGTCTGCATTGTTTTCCAAGCCCAGTATGCCACCCTGCCTTCAGGGTTCAGACTCACCTGGAGCAGCTGAAAAAGCACACCCTTCTACACACACTCGCACTCACAGTCACTCACTCTAAGTTGTTAACAAATTCCTTCATCACTTTTTAAATGTAAACATCTGCTGTGTGTTATTTAATCAAACTAATGTAAATAATGCATCTGTAATGTCTTAATAAATGCATGATTCAAGGAGTACAACAAGGTTGTCATATCAGATGTTTGATTTAGTTTTATTATATTCATTTTCAACCAGAGTGCTTCAACAACCCCACTGAGCTGCTGATGAGACAGACATCACAAACTTGTGTTGCCTCCAGAAACTTCTAAATTCTAGTGGAGTTTCCATAGACTCAAGTGCACCTTTTTAGATGACATTATGTAAGAAATATTGTTAATGTTACTATTTGTTTGCAAACACTGGTGTGTGAGGCCATGTGTTACTCAGGAATGCAGACCATGTGAACAAAATAACGAAGGAGTGATGGAGCCCTGTATTGTAGCCTACTCATACTTGATTGTGAGTCTTGACATAAATTGAAAGATGCTGTGTGCTCTGCTGTGCTTATTGTGCATTGGTGCTGAGACACTAATGGACCCCATAAGTGCTGTACCTTGTCTGATGTCCTGATGGCTGCTAGTCAGATGGTAATCTCCACAGAGTCTATAATTCCCAATTATGGACACCAGGCATCATCCTGTTTATACCGAGGTCACCTGCCAAAGAAAAAAAAATCATGCATTCTGTGTAGCTAACTATCAAGCCATGTCATTGTCCCCAAATCAATCTAAAATTTTCACAAACAAATTAGGTGCTGTGTGTACTGTCAGCTGCAGCCTGAAGTAAAAAGTTGAACAACATGTAGGCGGCTGTGGCTCAGAGGTAGAGTGGGTCGTCCATCAATCTGAAAGTCGCTGGTTTGATCCCCGGCTCCTATGAGTCAGTGTGTTGAAGGGCAGGGAGGGGTTTTCTTGGGCAAGACACTGAACCCCAACATGCTCCTGAAGCATAGCTTCAGTGTCTGAATGTGTATGAAAGAACTCCAACTTAGATTCCTCCTGAATAAATCATGTGTGAATGGATCAATGAGGATGTGATGTAAAAGCACTTTGAGTAGTCGAAATGATTAGAAAGGTGCTGTACAAACAGACCATTTACCATTTATTTACCATATGGGATGTAAAATAAACTCTTACGTGATGCATAGTATTATTGAGTTCAGAGGGGCAGTGCACTTATTGCAGGTTGGTGTAGTGCCGTTGCAATCCTGTGGTGTTCAGAGGATGATGCATTAATGATGATGATGCATTCTCAGTGTTGGAAATATGTTGATAATATGTAACTAAATTGCAAAAAGAAGCATAGACTGCATCTCTGTTGCTATGGTTACTCATTTTAAACACAGGCTGAAACTATGTACCCATCATATTAATACAGAGTTTAAATGGAACCACCAAAGTGTCCATTATGTATGGGATAATGTCTCATGTTGTCCAATAAGTCTTGATAATGGACACCTCATCGGGCATTATACCTCACATAATAGCCTATAATTTATTAATTTTTTTTGTCAATTCTGTTTATTGAATTTTACATATAAAAGTAGCAATTACAGTCATACATTCAATAACGTATAGCTATTGTAATTCAGAACAAACAACAAACACCCCCTCACCTGTTGTTTTTCAATCAGTGAAGCCAGACAAAATAACAATGATTTACAGATATGAATGTAAGAGAAAACACAGTCACACAAACATTACATTAGAAGGGTTGATGAACGTGCACGTCACATTAGTATATCACTATTGTATTGTGTACTTTTTTACAAAGCTATTATGTCAACAGACGAAATTGTTGATTGAAATTATGAATGTAGTCCACATGCAGAGTAACTGAACCAATATCAGAATGTTAATAATAGGTTGCCTTTTTTTTTTTGAGAAAGTAAAACTATTACACAAAGAAATACGAAAACAATTAGAGCTGGAGCTGAATCAGGAATCACAATTGATTGGTTTTATCCAATCAGAATACATCGCCTGTGGACTGGACACTGGCCAAGAACAAGGACAGCTAGGCAGTACGTCGTTGGAAAGACGCATTACAAATCCCTGTCTGTTGCGAAGACTGAGCCGCATCAAACCAGGTAAATAAGTCTAATTAGTTGCCATCTACCTCACAATTGCCAAGGTATAATAATAGTCTTGTATGATGTTGTAGCGTGCTGAGCTCGGCATGGTAGGCTGCCAATTCTCTGCCGAGCTACATTGTCTGTTTCTAAAGCTTTTCGAAATATTCCAGTATAGCTGCTGTTGTCCACAATATCACTTCTGCACATCTTCAATGTGGATGTTAGTCTGACTGTATAAAGCTGTTTAACATTCTCTTGTATTGTGAACTACTGGCATGTTGTGGTGCACTGTGTTGCATGACACTAATGTCTTTGGATATGAAGCTCTGGAGATATGTATATTATGTGTCAACCACACATAATATAATATTATACATATCTACAATGTGCTGTGCAGTATCATAGTGTCTTGTGCGATTTATGTGCTTGTTGAGGCCAACTCTGGCTGTCCTCTAGCCTTGGCCCAGTATTCCCTTGCACAATGTTGGTTGTCAAGCGTATCCTGTTGTTTCATATACCAACTAAGTTGCCTTTATTTTTTTCTTTTGAAACAGAAAAAAATTAGTGGTGATTCTTGAGCTGGTGGTGATTACTGGCTGGCAATAGGGCTGATAGGGCTTTTAATGACATTTATGTGCAAATACTTACTAGTCAGAATGGTTGCAAATGATACAGTCTAAATCCATTTTCCCTGGATTAAAATGCACATGCTCCAGATCTTTTAAGTGCCATTCTAAAACCATATAAATGTTGATGTTGAAATATTGTCAGAGTTGCTGTACTTTTCTTTTAGTAAAAGAGCCCTTTTTTGATACTAAGTCAATACTGGTTTAAAATTTTTGCTTTATGTAGGTAGGAGCTTGAGTCTGTAATTGAACAAAAGCTGTTCAAACACAATAACAAGTCTTAATACTAGCAATGTAAACTTACAACACATGTTTTAATGCAAAATGTTTTTGCTGTTAAGTATTAATCTTTAAACCTATTTCATGTCTTATGTGAAGGTTTTTACCAGTTAAAAGGTTAGAATCCATGAATGTTAAGCAGAGGCTTCCAACAACCTTAGGACCTATCAATAACTGCTTGTGGCCTAACCTCTCTACTGATGACTCAGAGGATTCATCTACAAAATGATTAAATATCTTGGATATCATGCCCCTCCCAATACAATCCATCCATGTCTTTACCGTTTATCCATCAGGGTCGTGGGGGAGCTAGGGCCAATCCCAGCTGACTTTGGGCGAGAGGAAGGGTACACCCTGGACTGGTCGCCAGCCAATCACAGGGCCAACGTATAGAGACAGACAAACACTCACTCACACACTCACACCTATGGGCAATTTAGAGTCACCAATGAACCTAGTCTGCATGTCTTTGGATTGTAGTAGTACCAGAGTACCTGGAGAGAACCCACGCTAGCATGGGAGAACATACAAACTCCACACAGAAAGACCCCAGGTTCAAACCGGGATTCGAACCTGGAACCTTCTTGCTGCAGTTGCAACCACCGCACCACCATGCTGCCCCCAATACAATACAACATAGTTGATTTTGCTGTTTTTTAGTGAAGTTTCTTAACTGTAGATATTTGGAGAAGTGATTATGAGATACGTTGAATTTATTGGCCATTTCTACAAAAGACATCAGGGTCTTATTGATTGGTTCAAATAGTTGTCGTATTTTCTGTCCCCTTTCTGCCCATGTTTTAAATCCTCCATCTGACGTTTCTGGGGTAAATGAGTCAGTTCCCCAAATTGGACTATTAATCAATCAAACAATCAACCAATCTGTATTTATATAGCGCCAATTCATAACAGTGTTATCTCAAGATGCTTTCCATAAAGAGCAGGTCTAGACCAAACTCTTTAATTAGAGAGAGATTCAGGAATTCAACATTAAGGATTCAGGAATCCCCACATGAACAGCATCAGATATTATATTAG
Organism: Pempheris klunzingeri; assembly: GCF_042242105.1. NCBI lineage: Eukaryota > Metazoa > Chordata > Actinopteri > Acropomatiformes > Pempheridae > Pempheris > Pempheris klunzingeri. The sequence goes on from NC_092029.1 coordinate 22,805,321, forward strand.
GAAACAGTGGCAGGAAGAACTCCCCTTTAACGGGAAGAAACTTCGAACAGAGCCAGGCTCAGATGTGGGCAGCTTTCTGTCAGGGTCCGTGTTGGGTGGAGGTTGGACAGAGAGAGAGATACAACAAAAACAGCAGCCAACGTACTAACAGCAGCTATAGCACTGACAATAGGAATAAATTAGCAATATGATAGCACTGAAAAACATGAGTGGCTGACAATCCTCAGCAGTGATTCAGGAAGCCAGAGAACCACAGCAGGAGAACCAGGACCAGGATCCACAGGAACCAGAGATATGAGAAAAGCACAGAAAGGCTCAGGGGTAGATACCAAGTTAGTAGCAGACATTATAGCAGACTATATACTGAAAGTAAGGCAGTCTCCCCCAGATGTTTTTTGATTTGGTGCCATACCCTGATCATGTTTCTAAGGATGGGGTTTTTTGTGTGTTTTTTAAGCTTTTTAACATTAGCTGAGTACAAGTAAGTGGGAAGCGGTAAGCTTAGTAGATGGCCTTCCATCTCCTTCCATAGGGGATATTAGTGTTCTTAGCTGTGCTGCCCAATAGTACCAAAGTGGATTCGGACATCTGAGCCCCCCTGTATCATATGGTAAGTACAATAGTACTTCTCTTTAGATGAGCAAACAAATTACTCTGTGGCAGAAGTGTTAAATTTTGAAACAGATACAGCAGCTTTGGAATCACATTCATTTTGAGGGTATTTATTTTCCCCATTAACTACATTGGTATATGTGACAAAGTGGGTGAGCACATGGGTCTTCTCACCACTTGTCCCTAGACATGTCTGTTTTCCTTATATGTTTTTGCTTTGATTAACCAGGCTAGTGTAGCAGGACACTTACTATCCCGGGTTTGTGTGTGTCAGGTTACACTTTATATCGAGCGCAGGAAGAATTAAAGTAAAACACATTCAGTCATTTAGTTTAGTTACCCTTTATTAATTTGCAGGTTTAAGTATGGGTCAATTGTTTGTTATACTTACCTTTTGTTTGTTCTGGCTCACCATGTGGGAGGAGTGTTTGAGAGGAGGCCGGCCCCACACATCCCCATTTTATGGTTTAGGTGATGTCAGTATGGCATCATTGGGTCAGACCATGTGGAGGGTTTTTTTTTTTTGTTTCCTTTTGACCAATGTTTGTTGTTAAAATACATAAATTGTTGTTTTTTGCTTGTTTAGATTATGGGGAAATAGAACAAGGTCTTGAGGTTTGTAGTGTGTGCAGTGGTATTTTTTTATTTGCAGATTAGTTGCAATTCACTGTACAGACTGTCTCCATGCTACCAAATGGTAGCGCTGAAGTAAGCAAAGGAGGAAATTGGATTCACTATATAAGCAGTGGGTACTTGGATGCTGACTGAATTGAGTCGTGAGGGCTGTGCTGTCACAGTATAGGTTTCTTTTGAGTAGCTACAGTTTAATTTGGAAAGTATGTTGTTGTTTTTAAATACTTTTGTATTTTATAATTGGATTTATCTCATGGAGCACTGTAAAATAAAAGCACCTCGTTTGTACTCAAGAAGTCTGCCGAGTCTGTCTACCTACCACCTTCCTTGACCTGTTTGGCCGGACTACTTTACAAATGGTGGCAGTGGTGGTTCCAGGCCAGTAGGAGACAGCAATGCAGAAATCTCTGAGATTAAAGAAGCATCAATTGACTATGGACAATGCAAAAGACCAGGTTCCAGAGGATTTACAGCCAGCCATTTCATGAGGAGGAAGACATTGAACATTATTTAACAACTTTTGAAAGAATTGCCACAGCATGCCAATGGCCAAAGGAGGAGTGGGCACTTCATCTGGCCCCACTACTCAATGGTAAAGCACGTGCTGCATATGTAGCTATGGACTTTGATGAGACGATGGACTATGTAATGGTGAAGAAGGCTATTCTTGAAAAATTTGAAATAAGCCCAGAGACATACAGATTGAGGTTCTGTTCCACTACAAGAGAGGAAGATGAGGCCCCCAAAGAGTTGCAGACATGCCTGAAAGACCTTTATGACAAGTGGATGGCCCCGCGAGAAAAAACAAAGGAACAAATCGGAGATGCTATTGTGATGGAGCAGTTCCTGAGAGTCCTTAATCCTGATCTTCGCATTTGGATAAAGGAACGTAACACTTCAAAACAAGCAGCAGAGATGGCCGAAGCATTTCATGCTGCCCGTCGCCCACTAAAATGTTTCATCACTCCTCGAACAACTTCAGTCCCTTCATCAGTGAGTAAGACAGTGGGAGGGAATGGGCAGAGATTCAGAAACGTAAACCAGTTCAGTACAACCAACAGTCGAGTTAGGGCCCCCTAGTGTGTCACTCTTGTGGTAAATCTGGTCACTTTAGGGCAGATTGTCCACAACAGCCAGTTAGCAAAACCTACATGTGCTGCTCACCACAGTCTGGGAATCATGAGGAAGATGGTGTGGTGGTTTTAGCATCCCCTAGTGACCATGAGCGCACTACTTGTGTCTTTATTGGAGATAAGCCTTGTGTTGCGCTGTTAGATTCAGGTAGTAGTCGCACCGTTGTCAGGCAGGATTGTCTTCCTAGAGATTTCATGTGCAGTGGTAAAGTTAAAGTTTGGTATGTTCACGGTGATAATGTTGACTATCCCCTTGCTAATGTTAATATCCAAGTTGAGGGCCAGCAGTACTTACTGTCAGTGGGAGTAATGAATAAACTCCCTTACCAAGTGGTATTAGGCTGGGACCTTCCCATCCTTGGTGATTTACTATCAAAGAGGGCGGAAAATGATCCCTGTGTTCCATGTGAGAGTATGATGGCAGTCACCAGGTCTAGACACAGTGAGCACCAATCAGAGCCAGGTTTAGGTGGGAGTGAATTACCATTTGCAAGCTGTGAAGTTCCTGAGGTTGAGGGATCCAGACAGTTTTGTGCAAAGAAGAGCAGAGTACAGAGGAGACAGGATAAAGTGAGAGGGACAAGGATTGTTGAGTCAGTGCCAGAACCAGACAATGTTGACCTAATGATGGTACCAAGCGACATAGTTCAGCTTCAAAGGCAGGATCCATCTCTAGCACCTCTATTAGCAAAGTGTGTTCCTAGCTCAACCAAGGTTACAGAGGAAGTCGGAGATATTTCTCCTAAAGGGTGAGCAACTGTATCGTCGCAGTAAGGTGGGAGACCAGTTGGTGGTGCCAAAAAATTTAAGGCAATTAGTCTTGCAGCTAGCTCATTCTGTACCTTGGGCAGGTCATTTAGGACAACTCAAAACCTTCTCCAGAATGTTAACTCACTTTTATTGGCCGCAGCAATTTGCTGACACAGTTACATTTTGCAAATCATGTCCACAGTGCCAGTTAACAGCACCAGGAAAGAAAAGTGGCAGGGCTCCACTCATTACAATGCCAATAATTGACACCCCCTTTTCCCGCATTGCCATGGACATTGTAGGCCCACTAGAGAGGAGTAGTGCAGGGCACAGGTATATTTTAGTAGTGTGTGATTATGCTACAAGGTATCCTGAAGCATTCCCCTAAGAAAGGTCAAGGCCCGCCAGATTGTTAACTGCCTTCTACAAATGTTCCCGAGGGTTGGGATTCCCAAAGAAATAATCACTGATCAGGGGTCCAATTTTACATCTAACCTCCTGAGGGAAGTGTACAAAATGCTGGGGATCAGAGGGATCAAGACCAGTCCCTACCACCCACAGACAGACGGTCTCATTGAACGCTTCAACAAAACCTTGAAATCCATGCCGAGGAAGTTTGTGGAAGACTCAGGGGCTGACTGGGACCAGCGGCTACCATTTCTACTTTTTGCTTACAGAGAGGTGCCACAAGCCTCAACAGGCTTCTCTCCATTTCAGCTTCTGTATAGTCATGCAGTACGGGGTCCAGTGGATGTGCTGAAAGAGGCCTGGGAAGGACCAAAACCTGGAAAAAGGTGCAGTGTTCTGTCGTATGTATTAAAGATGAAAGACAAGCTTGAGCAGTTCCAGGATCTGGCAAATTGTAATCTGATCAGTGCTCAGGAGCGTCAAAAGCAGAATTATGACAAAGTGACTCTTTAGTACCAAGCCAGGTTGTACAAACCTCATTCAACATGAGATACGTCTCCATTGTCCCAACCAGCAACCCATTAGGGACACCACCTCCAGAGTTCCAGCTAAGTTGATGCCTGCACTGAAGCAAGAAAGAAAGAAAGATGACATTAGACAGATTTTGTGTTAATTTCTCTAAACTGAATGCAGTCTCAGCTTTTGATGCCTACCCTATGCCAAGAGTAGAGGATTCGATTGAGCGCTTAGGAAAAGCCAAATATCTGACAACTCTTGACCTTTGTAAAAGGGTATTGGCAGGTGCCATTGACTGAATCTTCTAAAGATTTGACAACGTTTAGGGTCCCTAGTGGACTTTATCGTTTCAGAACGATGCCATTTGAACTGCATGGAGCTCCAGCTACGTTTCAGCGGTTGGTGGATGAGGTTCTGAGAGGAGTCGATGGCCATGCAGCAGCCTACATTGATGACATTGTTGTGTTCAGTGAAACCTGGGACGATCACATTCAACACCTCTCGGACGTCCTTCAACGGATCCTGAAAGCTGGACTTGTCATCAATGCACGTAAATGTCACATCGCCAAGACTGAGGTGGAGTACCTAGGTTATATCATCGGGGGTGGTGTCATCCGCCCTCAGGTAAGCAAGATTGAAGCCATGGCTGCCTATCCTCCTCCAACCACGAAAAGGAAGGTAAAATCGTTCCTGGGTTTGGCCGGCTGCTACCGTCGGTTCATCCCCAATTTCTCTGCCAGGTCAGCTGTTCTCAGTGACCAGACCCGTAAATCTACTCCAGTTAAGGTCAAATGGACTCCAGAGTGTGATGTGGCTTTTACAGATTTGAAAAACTGTTTGTGTAATGAGCCTGTGTTGCAGTGTCCAGATTTCAACCGTCCATTTACGGTGTAGACAGATGCGTCTGGAGTGGGGCTTGGAGCTGTATTACTGCAGGGCGTGGGAGATGCCCAAAGGCCAGTCCAGTACACAAGTCGCAAGCTCTTCCAAAGGGAAAGGAGGATTGAGTTGAGTTGACAGGATTGAGTCATGAGGGCTGTGCTGTCACAGTATAGGTTTCTTTTGAGTAGCTACAGTTTAATTTGGGAATTATGTTTTTGTTTTTTTTTTGTATTTGGTAATTGGATTTATCTCATGGAGCGCTGTAAAATAAAAGCACCTCGTTTGCACTCAAGAAGTCTGCCGAGTCTATCTACCTACCACCTTCCTTGACCTGTTTGGCCGGACTACTTTACAGTATAGAACTCCAAATGTCTATTGTTAAGTCAAACTGGAGTTTTGAGAAGGAAAGAAGCTGTAAGAAGAGTAAACAGCCATAGACAGGTGCGACAATTAGTGAAGCGGAAATAATCTGCGGCCGCAGGGTTGCTACCTGGTACATATAGAGGGACCCACACGGCATCTGAGGGAACCGCTGAAGTGAGGGAGGCCACGGGCAAACAAAGTTGCCATAAGTTGCCGTTCAAAACGCTGTAGAGATCTAAGGCCAACTGTGCAGAATTCTAATGATTCTAATACAAGATCCAGGTGGCAGCCAGTAAGATGCAAAACTCCAAATAGAATAAGAAACTGTTTAACCTGCCTAAGTCTGCTGCCGGTGATTTGTGTTAGTTGTAGCTTTAGCCACGGAGATCGGCACCATTTATGAGGGGCTCGAAATTTCAACCTTTTCATGTCCATGTGTGAATGGCTGGGTATATTGCACTTAATTGGGGTTTGGAAAAGATTGCATTTCAAAATCACTTCATGCACTTTAATAGATAATTTTTAAAAAAAGTAAAGGTTTGATCAAAATATTAGTTTTAAAAAGTTTGATAAAGTAAATATGTTAAAAGCTCCATGTGGTACATGATTGGGCTAAATGGTTTACATATAAGGATATAATGTCTGGTTATATTTGCTATAGAATGTGAAAATTTTTTCTTTGTTTCTGTCCAAAGGTTTTTCACTTTGATACCATGTCACCTTGTCACTTTGCTGCCACTTGATTGAACTAACTGCTAACTGCAAAATAAAAGAAGGGAATACAGCTGTTTGGTCAATGAATGGAATCGAGCTTGAGCCTGGGTAGAAGGGATCATCCTTTTTCAAGTGGGGAAGCAGCACATATTCACAATTAATGAAGATAGATGATCATTGAAATTGGGAGTACACTTGACAGTCTATTGAGTTTAGTATTTCATTCGTTACGGGTTTATAGTTAGTTTCTACTATATTGTCAAGACGTGGTACAATTTGAATACCTAAGTATGTGAAGTGTCATGTCTCGTCGTATCTTAAGTTTGTCTAGTTCACTCGTGTCTAGTCTTGTCTCCCACTTCCTGTCTTATTGTGGAATCTAACTCTCCTCTTGTTTCAGGCTGTTTGACTTCCTGCCCTTGTGTGTTTCCCGTCTTTGTGATGTGTCTGCCCCGCCCTGATTGTTTCCACCTGTTTCCATTACCTCATGTATAAATAGTCTACGTCTCCCTTTGTCCTGTGCCAGAGCGTCTTGTCCTGTCCAAGCGTTTCATGTTGCCAGTCAGTTCAAGTCTAAGCTATTGTAAGTACTGTTCTCTTTGTGGAATTAAAAGAGTGTTCAACTGTCAAAAAGTGCCTGGTGTCGTGCATGTGAGTCCATCCTGATTCTGGGTCTAAACCGTAATATGAAGTGGTCGGCCACATTAAATTGAGCGGCTTCTGTAGGTGGGTTTTTCCTTTCTGCTTGGTTTAGAAGCATAATTGAGGTTTTAGATTTGTTTATCTTATAGCCTGAGATCTTGATCCAGCAGATTGGATTTTGTTCACGTTTGAGGAAAATAATTCATCTGCATACAGGGCCAGATGGTGTTCCCCCTGTCCCATGATAAATAATAGTGGAGACAGCGGATCCCCTTGTCCACATCCACGTTTTATCTTTATTTTTGAAATATTGCTATTAGTCGTCTTTCTGCGTTCTGTGTAGAGCAGTCTAATCCATTTGCAAAAATTGTCTCCCAGACCAAAGCGCAATAGAGTTTCAAACAGGTAGAGCCATTCTGTTCTGTCAAAGGCCTTTTCGGCATCAAGAGACAGTAATGCAGAGTCTAGTGCCCCCTTTTGGTTGTGAAGAATATTCAAAAGTCTTCTAACGTTATGGAAGCCCTGCTTGCCTAGGAATAAAGCCGCTTTGATCTTTTCCTATTATCTTTATGTGGCATGGAGAAGCTCAGGAAACCTTGTTCTAAAGTCAACAGGAACTTAGCCACACAGGTCAGATACCACTGGGCAGGACGTGTTTTCATAAATCAATTTTAGTAATAAATTTGTTCATAAGAAGAATGGACAAAATCACACACCAGGTCAAACACTCAATAAAATGGGCAGAAAAATATAAAACCACAGGGCTGGGGGCTTACCATGCGGCAGGATAACCAAGAAGGAGGAAGGAGGCCCTCAAATCAATCACACCGTGACAAATGCACACACACACAAAATCAAAAAAAGGAGGGAGGGGACCATGAAGAACGCCCCACCACCAGGGAGTAACTGCCACAGTCAGCCCACAGCACCTGAAAGCAGCAGAAAAAGAACAACTTAATTTGTGAAGGCCTTCATCATAAGGCGTGGACAGCCACGCATTTCCAGATGGTGTGTGACACCATTAGCCTTATCTTACAAAACGGGTCCAGGCGACGGTCAGCCGCCCTGAACCAAAGCAGAATCCTCTCTGCGCTGACCCCACGCCGCAACGGAACCAACACGAAACAAAAAGAAACCAGAAGAATACAAAAATAACCAAAACCAAAACAGCAATGTAGTCCAGGGAGTGACGATAGCAGCGGGCAGGCAGTTGCTCCAAGCTGCTGTAAACACAGATGTAAAGTTTAGTTGATTAACAAAATAAACCAACTTAACCCGGTTTAGAATACAAACAAAAAAAAGAATTATATCTGTACATACCAGTGCAGCAAACCCCCAAGCCACCGGAGGATGTGGGCCTCGATGGTTGACTCAAACGCACAGCCTAAAAGTTTCGCTCTGTGGTAAACGGCAGACAAAAAGGACAGGCAGACAACGTGGAATTTACGTACCGGAGCAAGCAAGTGACCATACACGGTGGTGCGCCAATGAATCACTCTCTCTCCCCTGCCCCGGCCGTCAGCCCTGAAAGGAGCGGAGATCTTGTGATTCCCACACACGCTAACGTGCAAACAAAAGATAGAAAGACGGCAGGGTACTTACATGGGAGGAAACTCAGGGTGCTCGAATGGGAATCAACACACGGTGGACGCACCAAACAAAGGGGCTGCCACGCCAAACAGCGCTGCCACGCCGCACCAGTCACCACGGGAGTCAGCAAGGAGCGGAGACCTGTACTGCCGCCACAGCCCTGAACTTAAAAGTTCCCCTGGCACCGCCCTGCAATCAATACCTGCGCCGCACCTGGCACCACCCCGCCATCAGTACCTGCGCCGCTGGCGCAGTGCCCAGCTGTCACAGTGCCCAGCAGTGGCAAAAAGGGGGAACAACCCCCGGCCACATTTAGTATTCTTTCTGGCAAGAATCTTGAATTTCCTAAAAGACTCATTTATTTTGGTTGGGTCAATGATGGTCTCACCTTGGTCGTTCTGTAGTGAGGTGATCGACCATTCAATCTGCAGCTGTTTGATTCGCCATGCAAGTACCTTTGCAGGAGTTTCACCCTGATCACAGAATGTTTAAGACGCAGGAGGGTGGCCAAAGCTTTGGATGCGGACAGGTCATTATATTCAGCTCTCAGTAGGAGTAGTTTTCGATGAATCTCAGGAGAGCCTGAACGATAATTTTCCTTTTCTAATACCTTTTTAATTTTTGCTTCCAACATTTTTGCCTTCTGTTAAGTCTGCTTTGCTTTAGGGCTGGTGATGTTAATTAACTGTCCCCTAATGAAGGCCCTAAAGGCTTCCCATCTGATACTTGCTGAAGTTTCTGTTGTATTTGTTTCAAAATAGAATTCGATTTGTTCTTCTAGGAAGGTGACAAAGCTGTGATCTGCCAGCCATTTTTGTTTGAAACACCACCTGGGGGGTGGGGTCTTGCTACAGAAGGGAATTTGGTGCATGGTCTGAAATTAGAATGGGATCATAATGGCAATCTTTAATTCTGTGCTTTAAACTCGCTGAAATCAGAAAGAAGTTGATACATGAGGTAAGATTGGTGTGTACTGGAGTAGCATGACAATTTTACATTATTAGGATTAATCTACCTCCAAATGAGTATTATCCCCCTGCTTCGGGAATGTGATCGATTGACTTCAGAACTCTTGTCCCTCACCAGATCCAAGGTGCAGGTGAAATCACCTGCTATCACATATCTTCTTGGAAGTGTGGCTAAATTGAGAAACGGGTCTTGGAAAAATTTGGAGTCACCATTTTATCTTTAATGACCTTGTTCACCTGTAATGGGATAGATTCATGAACTAGTTTGAGGACACCTCTTGCTTGGGAATTAAAGATAGCTGTAACTATGCCTTTCCACCTCCTCCTAACCTTCAGCTCATCTTTATGCATCAACTGGGTTTCTTGGAGAAAAATTATCTTGGATTGCATTGATTTGATTCTATTCATAACTTGTTTGATCTTCTTGGGTTTTTGTAGCCCTATGCAGTTCCATGATTTCTGTGGAGGTGTGGGCTGGTTTTGAGCTCAGCTGCAACAGGGAGGGTTGCAGGACTGGCCCAGGAGATGGCGCGGGAGAGAGGTAAGTACCACCAACGCACCTGGGAACAGGTGCAGTAAATTGCCTCTCTCCCTATTTAAGCAGTAGCACGCCGGGACCTGGGAGGGAGTGAAACACACGGCCAAGAGTGGCGAACTGAACGCTGGGTCAGCAACAACGGCAGGATACTGCCCTGGAGAGTAGCTTGCTTGGTGTTTGCCCTAAAAAAAGGATTTGTGCCTATAACGATGGTCTAGTGATCATTGAGTGCTGGGAGAATCCACAAGAGACCAGGTCTCATGCTACAATGTCATTTTAGGTTTTAGTTCACTTGCCATTTTAGAAAACCTGTGATACATCTTCCCAACCTTTTTAAAGCATTTACCATTCAGCAAGACATGAACAAAATTAGAACCAACACAAACTCTCCAATTAGGTTAGGCTTCCAGCTGGCTAATAACTGTCCATATCCAAATGGGGAACAGCAATACAGTGCTGTTCAGGTGACTATACAACTCTAACCTTAACCTCCTGTGCTACTATATGTGAAAAGAAAACTCTTGAATGCAGCAGACTGGTGCCTTAATTTCAAATGCTGCAACATTATTGAAGAACTAGAGCAATTTCTAAATTATATAGAAAATCCGGGTCTATTCGTCCCCTATAGGGCTCCCAGGGCAAAGACTGTGTAGTCAGTTGTCTAATTTAGTAAATTTCACTTTAACGACAAGACATTTAAAAGGACAGGAATTTCTAAAACTATAAGTTAAATAATATTAATTTGTTCTAGAGACAAATCACAAAAATGTACTAAATCATTATGTCACGCTTAACAGTCCTTCTCCTTAACAGTCTGTGAAATTAGTCCAAAATATCAGTTTGGCCAATGCACGCAGTGCTGTAACCTACTAATCAGTTTTAAGCATATGTGCATTTGAGCCTTCAATCCTAAAGAAAAACAACTTAGTAGAGAAATGTACTCACCCCTTAACCAAAAAACACAGGCCTTTAAATTATGTTACCAACGATTTCAGCGTCCGCTACGGAGTAATTAAGTCCAGTCCGTTTTCTAAGTTGATCTGCTTGATGAATTATTCTGTCTCTTTGGGGCTGCTGAAGATGTGATCGCAGCTGTCTCCTCGCCTCGTCAAACTCCTTGTGCTTCTTGTGAATTCCTACAGCCATGTCCTGGTAGAAACTCACCTGCTGGTTCTTGTAGAGGATTTCTTTTTTCATCTTGGCTGCTCTTACCACAGTTTTTTATCTCTGTAGTTCAGGAATTTTATAATCAGTGTCCTGGAAGAAGCATTGCTGTCTTGTCTTCGGCCGACCCTGTGTACCCTCTCTACGGTCAGTTTGGATCGTAGCGGCACCAGCTCCAGTGCCACCGGTATCCAGCTTTCCAGAAAGGTGCAGGCATCTTTGCCCTCCACTCCCTCAGGTAGGTTGACCAGTCTTAGGTAAGAGCAATTGTACTTTAGCTTGGAGTTCAGTGACGTTGTCTTCAGTTGTAGAGATTCTAGTTTCTGCCTGAGGGACTCGCTCTGCACAGTCAGTAATGTCTTTCCTCACTGTCTCAATAGCAGCCAGTATTCCATCAAAAATTTGGTGGAGAAGTAGTATATCCTCAGATGCTATACTAGCGTTAGCTGCTTTGTCAGCTTTGGTGCAAGCAGTGATCTTGGAATTGGTACTCTGCGATGCAAAGTTAGGCAGTTTAGATTGAAGGACTTCACTCTTGTGGCCTTGGCTTGCTTTTTCCTTGTGTTGAAGGCATTCCCATTACATTTGGTAATGCATCAGTCTTAGTAACGAGTTTTTAGAAAGGAATTAGCTATAAGAGTAGCGGAGCGGGTTAACACGCATCCGCTCAGTACGCCACTTGAAAGTCTTTTTGGTTACTTTTAATGACATTTTGAGCTTGGAGAGTTTGGAGGAAGATTCTCAGTCATCCAGGTCGTAGTTATTATTATATATTAGGAAGATGTTTGTTTCTTTGTCAAAGTTATACTGAGATATTAAATTATACACTTCACGTTATATTTAATAGCGATTAAACCATTCTGTGTTTTGTTCCAACAGACAGATCTGGACACGAATGAGTACATGAACATATCCCTTGAGAGTCCAAATAGGTGGATGGGGGAGAACGGCTGTGTAAGCAACATACAAATCTTTCTACAAAATGCAATAAGTGCATGGATCTATCACACAACTACATCCTCTTCAGTCTTCTGGTCCTCCAGAACCAAAACCAGTGATTTAGAATACACTTTATAGAGTGGTAACCCGAACCTATTTGAAGTACTGAAGGTGAAAAAGGGCCTGAGATTCCCTTGAATTCAAATAATCTCATGGTTTGTCTGTTGAATCTCTGTTCCTCACAGAAAGAAAAGTCAGATAAGCATAGATCCAGTGAAAATGGTGACACAGCCTGTGGTGAAGGAAAGTTCTAATAATTATAATAGTCAGTTTTTTATTCCTATGCACATGAACTACAGTTATATTTCAGGATTAGTTTTCTGCCTCACATGCAAAAATAAATAAATACATACATACATACATACATCTCATGAGAAAGAATAAGAAAATAAGCTGTCCACGCTGTTTTGTCTGAGTTTAGCAGCAGAAAATTTCTACTCTTCCAGGAGTTTATGTCCTTAAGGCAGGCTTGGAGTTTAGTTAATGTTGTGTCCACAGACAGTGTGGATACGTCCTTTAGGTGAAAAAAACGACAGAAGCTAAGCTAACAACAAGTGTTGCTTTATTAGCATGCGGCAGGAACAGAACACGACTCCACGGGCCAGCTCCTGGCTGACACACCCTCGCTCTGGGGCTCACAGTATTCTTTACTGTGTGTTTCTTTTAAACACCACAGCTCCTCTCCTGTAGCTTAGACATAACTTTTTTTTTCTCTTTTTACAATTTTCACCCTGCTGAAAAAAAAACAAAGAACATCTTATGGATAACCACATTCTTACACATTTTGGTGCATGTCCATAATGTGAGACGTTAGGCCTCCTCTAACAGTTTAGGTGGGCGCACATTTCTTTTAGGCCGCTCCATGCCTCCTTGAAAGTGAAGGTTCATTCATAGCTCGATCAGGCTCCACTGAGCTCGGGTGATCCTCAGATGTCTGCTCACAGACATTAGTGTACGGTGCATGAACACTAGGATCAATGTGGTAATCCCAGTCTCCTTCAGTGTTAGTCACAGTCTGTTCAGGCAACACCTTCCTTCTCTTTGCATCCAGCATCTGATTTACATGTCTTTTCACACATGTTCCATTTACAGACACTAAATTCGTTACAGGACCCAAAACCTCAGCTATCACACCATCCAACCACTTCTCTCCTCCCCTGTAGTTTTTTACCAGTACTGCCTGACCTACAGAGAAAGATCTGAGCTTCTTCTTACAGCCTGACGAGGTAGAAAAACTCTCTGTTTGGATAGAATGAGATACTTCCGGTTTAACCAGCGACAGCCTGGTACGGACCTGTCTGTTTAAAAACAGTGCTGCCGGTGTTTGCTTGGTAGCTGTATGTGGCATATTCCTGTAGCTAAACAAGAATTAGCAATACAGTGCTGCAATGACATGCCAGCAACTGCTCTGTTCTTGGCCAAAGACCTTTTGAAGTTTTGGACCAATCTTTCAGCCAATCCGTTTGAAGCAGGATGATAATTTGGAGTTTTAATGCGTTTAACAGCATTCATCTTAAGAAATGTCTCAAATTCACCAGAAGTAAATTGAGGTCCATTGTCTGTCACCACCTATTTAGGCAACCCATATGCTGCAAACAGATTTCTCAGAACTTCAATAGTTTTGCTGGCTGTAGCAGTGTGCATATGTATTATTTCAGGCCAGCGAGCATATGCATCCATAACTACAAGAAACATTTGTTCCTTGTTTTCTGCAAAATCAAGGTGTATTCTCTCCCATGGACCTGAAGCGGATTTCCACGCATGCACAGGTGCTGTGGCAGGCAGGCTACGCTGCTGTTTACAAACGTCACACAGATTTACCTCGCTTTCAATGTCCTCATCAAGTGTAGGCCACCAAAATAAGCTTCTGGCGAGAGATTTCATTTTTACTATCCCCCAATGACTGTCATGTAGCTCTGATAATAACCTGTTTTGTAGCTTTCCTGGAATGACCACCCAGAAACCCCAGTGCACACAACCATCCTTTGATCAATCAATCTGAACGTAGTTTTTCTCAGCTTTGGTAAGCATCCGTGAAGCAAAAGCTACTGGTTTTTCACTTCCATCTGGCATCTTGTGTGAGATCACTGCACCTACTCCTACTGGTGAGGCATCACAATCTAGTATGAGGGGCAGGTCTGGATTGTAATGTACCAGGACTTGATTAGAAAGTAGCTGTCTTTTAGCCTCTTCAAATGCCTTCTGGCATGAGACTGACCACTCCCATTTAGCATCTTTCTGCAGTAACCCGGTCATAGGTGCTATCAGGGTAGAAAGATGTAGTATGAACTTTCCATAATAGCTCAACAGCGAGAGGAAAGACTTAAGTTCAGTTGTATTAGTGGGAATTGCTGCCTTTGCAATAGCATCACACTTATCCTGCATTGGGTGAATTCCATCTGCATCAATGACATGTCCCAAATATATCACACTAATGTTGGAAAAAGGCACATTTTCTCGGTTAACCCTGAGATTGTAGCATTTCAATCTTTCCAACACTTTTTTCAAATGTCTCGTGCGTTTCCCTGTCTCGTCCTGTGATTAGTATGTCATCTAAATAGCAGATGACACCATCCATGCCCTGCAGAACTTGATCCATCAACTTCTGAAATATGGCAGGTGCACAGGCCACACCATAAGGAAGTCTGTTTACTTGGTATAGCCCTTTATGGGTGTTTATGGTCAAGGACTGTTTAGAACTCTCATCTAACTCGACTTGTTGATAAGCTTGTGACAAATCCAGTTTAGTGAATTTCTCACCTCCTGCTAGTTTTGTGAACAAATCCTGTGGTTTTGGTATGGGGTACTGATCTAACTCAAGCCATGGATTTATAGAGACTTTATAGTCCCCACAGATCCTTCCTGTCTGATCCATCTTAGGGATGTTTACAGTTGGCGCAGCCCATTCACTGTAATTAACAGGTGTGATAACGCCATCAGACTCCAATTTCTTTAACTGTGCTTCAACTGCCTCCCTGAGTGCATAAGGCACAGAGCGTGGTTTACAGAACTTTGGAATAGCTCCTTCCACTACATGGAGTTTAGCTTTGATTCCTGTCACCTTCCCTAGACTGGGTTGAAACACCTCTGGGTATCTGTCACATAAAGTCTCCCAACTCTCAGGTGCTACTCTGTGTACAAAAGACCAATCCAGGTTTAGCTTTCGGATCCAGTCTCTTCCCAATAAAGCTGGACCATTACCTTTGACCACTAGTAGGTTAAGCCTGTGAGTGTTTCCATTACACTTTACTTTCACAGTGATGTTCCCTTTCAGCTGAAGTAACTGTGCACTGTAAGTTCTTAACACACAATTGGTAGGCATGAGTTTAACCTTCCTAAACCTGCGTTTGTAAAGTCTTTCTGATATGACAGACACGGCTACTCCTGTGTCTACTTCCATTTTCAACCGTTTTTCATTTACCCTTACATACAAATAATAAGGTTTTTCAATGTCTCAGTGTCTCTGAGTCCTCACCAATGGGCTCCATCTGCTGTGATCGACGTCCTCAGGCAGCCTGTCCGGAAGGCTGGTCTCTCCAGCCGTTGGTTTGCGGACTTTCCCCCGGTTGCTTTTATCCGCCTGATTTGTGGCATCCAGACGCCTGGTCCATTTGGTTTGAGTCTCCTTTCCTCCCTCTGGTCGTGATCTGCAAGCCTTGGCGATGTGTCCCTTCTTCTTACACGCTTGGCACCTCCTTAAAACAACACTGATCTGGCACGTGTCCTCTGCCGTTGCATCTGTAACAGGGCTTCCCTTTATCACATTTTTTTGCCGCTGGCGTCTTGCCAATGGCGTTAGCTTTGAACGACTTCTGTGACCACTGCTGTGCATTTTGTGTGGTCACTTCATGGCCCAGACCCATCTCATAAGCCCCTGCCAACGTCAGATCTTTCACAGGGGCGGCATTTAGCATGCGGTCGCGAAGCTCTGAGCTCCTGACACCACACACAAATCTGTCTCTGAGAGCATCATCCAGAAATGCCTCAAATTTGCAAGTAGCTGCTAACTTTCTTAAATTTACCATATATTCACTAATGGACTCCTCTTCTCGCAGATTCCGGGAATTAAACTTGTATCTTTAGGGTTAGGGTTAGTCTAACCCTTTATTAGATTGTTTGTTTGCTTACACTTCTTATTTATTTCAGTGAACTTTGTAAAGCACTGTGAGACAACTCTGTTGTGATATTGGGCTATACAAAATAAATTTTGTCAAATTAGATTCCTCCTGTATGAATGATGTGTGAATGACGATGTCATGTAAAAGCGCTTTGAGTAGTTGAAATAACTAGAAAGGCGATATAGAAATACAGCCCATTTACCATTTAGTTATTAAGTTAATTATTAATCATAATTCCAAATTGATAGCTTAGTTATTATTGTGAGACCAGTCAATTAAACTGGCTACCTTTTTCCTCGTTTATCGAGGTGGTGCCCCAATCAAGGTGGACTTTGTCGAGGCCATCCACAGCCAGCCAAAGGACCGGGTCGTTGACACCAAAGTCAGAGGACCAGACCAGCCATCCAGAGGACCAAACCTGCAGCAGCCAGTCATACCCGGCCAGATTACCAGGCCGTCCACAGCCAGCCACAGGACCACATCCGCATCTACCAACCACAGCAGGCCATCCACAGCCAGCCAGAGAACCAGACCCGCAGCAGTCAACCACCACAGGCTGTCCACAGCTTGCCAAAGGACTATTCCGTCCACAACCAGACAGATGTCCAGGCAATCAACAGCCACCAGAGGACCAAGCCATCCACATTCAGCCAGAGGACCAGTCTGTCCAAAACCAGCCGGAGGTCCAGGCCGCCCACAGCCAGCTTGAGGTCCAGAATGCCCACAACCACCAGAGGACCAAACCGTCCACATTCAGCCAGAGGACCAGTCTGTCCAAAACCAGCCGGAGGTCCAGGCCGCCTACAGCCAGCTTGAGGTCCGGAATGCCCACAACCACCCAGAGGTCTAGGCCGTCCACAGCCAGCCAGAGGAAAAGACTGTTCACAGCCATCCACAGCAGGCTGTCTACAGCCATCCAGAGGGCAAGACATTTGACAGCCAAACACGTCAGACCCTCTACAACCAACCAGACAACCAGGCCATCCTCAGCCACCCAAAGGACAAGGCTGTCCACTGCCAGCCAGAGGACCAGACCCAAAGCAATCAACCAATAATTTTGTTGGATGTGGACGGCCTACGGTCTTTTTCTTTCATGGGCTTTGGACGGCCTGCTGTGGTTGACTGCTGTGAGTCTGATCCTCAGCCTGGCTGTGGACGGCCTGGTCCACTGGCTGACAATGGACAGCCTGCTGTGGTTGGCTGTCAAGCTTCTTTACCTCTAGCTGGGTGTGGACAGTCTGCTCTGGTTGACTGCTGCGGATGTGGTCCTCCGGCTGGCTGTAGATGGCCTGTTGCATATGAATGCTACAGTTCTGGTTCTGATATGTTCAGCTGTCAAAGGTCTTTTTCTTTTGTGGGTTAGGGTTAGTCTGGTACAACCACAGCAGGCTGGCTACTGCTAGCCTGAAGACCAGACCTTTGACCTTTGACAGCTGATCGAAGCAGAACACGAACTAAACCATCCAAATGTAGCAGGCCATCTACAGCCAGCCGAAGGACCACATCCGCAGCAGTCTGCCAGAGCAGGCTGTCCATACCTAGCGGACCAGGCCGTCCACAGCCAGACTGAGGACCAGACGCAGAGCAGCCAATCACATCCGGCCAGGAGACCAGCCTGTCCACAGCCAGCCAGAGGACAAGACCCACAGCTGCCAACCACAGCAGGCCGTCGACATCCAGCCAAAGGAAAAGACCTTTGATTGCTAATAACAGCAGGCCGTCCACAGCCAGCCAAAGCACCAGCCAAAGGCCTATGACAGCTGATCATAGCAGAACCAGAACTGCAGCATCCAAATGCAGCAGGTCGTCTACAGCCAGCCGGAGGACCACATCCGCAACAGTCGGCCAGAGCAGGCTGTCCACACCCAGCTAGAGGTAAAAACCCTTGACAGCCAACCACAGCAACCTGTCCACAGCCAGCCAGAGGACCAGACCCACCGCTGCCAACCACAGCAGGCCATCCACATCTGACCAAAGGAAAAGACGTTCGATAGCTAATGACAGCAGGCCGTCCACAGCCAGCAGAAGGACCAGGCCGTCCACAGCCAGCCTGTATTGGAATCAGTTCATTTGTAGCATCTGCACTGTGTTGAGCACCACCTGGTGGTGAAAAGTAAGTAGCTGCTTTGAGCAGGAAGTGATGCTTTGAGCAGGAAGTGATGTTTGCAGGAAGTTATTTTCCCTCCATGGACTCAGTGCAAACACGTGTGCTTATCTGATTGCATCCTGGCAGTTAAGTCCATAGAAACGTCTTCATCCGTAAGTTAGCCATTAATGACGGTTATGTTTACATGTTTATGTGATTATTCTTGAGATTTAACACAGCAGGTTAACATGTTGGCTTATTGTTAGCGACATAAATGTATATGCAAGTTAACTAATATTTAATGCTTACCTGCTTGTATTTTTTGTGCTTTTTTCAGTTTTACAAAGAAATTAGTATGAGTATTTTCCTATATTAAATCCTGCCAAATACATCACCTGTCTGATCCTTGGAGGATGCAACATTGGATTATATGCATATGAATGTTAGCTAGCTGTATAGCTAAAATACGTTGCCTGCAACAACCTTTAGTGAGGACAGCATAGTAAAAGGATGACCGCTTGCTGTGGAATTTAAGAAGGATTACGATACGGCTACACTGTACGCTACTATGGAAACTACAGTCGAATCAGAAGAGGCTCCAGTAGAAGACAGGGCATGTTCACAAGATGGCATTGAATCAGGTTCAGTTCTCTCTCACGGTCTCTCCAGACGCTCTCACTCTTCACGCTCATCAACAGGATCTAGAGTCAGCTTAGAAGCAGCAAGAGCCCGCGCCAGAGCAGAGGCAGCCAGAGCCAGGTTGGCCTTTACCAAAAGAGAGAGTGAACTCAAAATCGAAAAAGCAAAGCTGGAAGCCAGAATCGACAGCATCAATCTACAGCGAGAAACTGAAGCTGCACATGCAGAAGCTGTAGCGCTGGAGACAGCAGCAGCAGATATGCAGGGCATAAGACCTTTGAAAGCTAACGACAGCAGGCCGTCCACAGCCAGCAAAAGGAATATGCCGTCCACAGCCAGCCAGTGTACCAGACCCACCACTGCCAACCACAGCAGGCCGTCCACATCCGACCAAAGGAAAATACCTTTGATAGCTAATGTGAATGCTAACCACAGCAGCCTGTCCACAGCCAGCCAGAGGACCAGACGTAACGCTGCCAACCACAGCAGGCCATCCACATACAGCCAAAGGAAAAGACCTTTGATAGGTAATGCTAATGCTAACCACAGCAGCCTGTCCACAGCCAGCCAGAGCACCAGACCCACCGCTGCCAACCACAGCAGGCCGTCCACATCCAGTAAAAGGAATAGACCTTTGATAGCTAATGACTGCAGAACGTCCACAGTCAGCAGAAGGAACAGGCCGTCCATAGCCAGTGTACCAGACTCAAAGCAGTCAACCACAGCAGGCCATCTACAGCCAACCGGAGGACCAGACACACAGCTGCCAACCACAGCAGGCCGTCCACATCCAGTCAAAGGAAAAGACCTGTGATAGCTAATGACTGCAGAACGTCCACAGTCAGCAGAAGGAACAGGCCGTCCATAGCCAGTGTACCAGACTCGAAGCAGTCAACTAGCGCAGGCCGTCTATTGCCAGCCGGAGGACAAGAAGCAGAGCAGCCAATCACATCCGGCCAGGCGATCAGGCTTTCCACAGCCAGCCAGAGGACCAGACCCACAGCTGCCAACCACATCAGGCCATCTACAGCCAGGAGGAGGACCACATCCGTAGCAGTCAACCACAGAAGGCTGTCCACACCCAGCTAGTGGTAAAAACCATTGACAGCCAACCACAACAGGCTGGCTACAGCCAGCCAGAGGACAACATCCACAGCAGCCAAACAGAAAAGGCTGTCCACACCCAGGCCCACAGTTGCCAACGACAGCAGGCCGTCCACATCCAGCCAAAGGAAAAGACCTTTGATAGCATATGACAGCAGGCCGTCCACGGCCAGCAGAAGCACCAGACCGTCCACAGCCAGCCAGTGTACCAGACTCGAAGCAGTCAACCACAGCAGGCCGTTTACAGCCAGCCAGAGGACCAGACCTAACTCTGCCAACCACTGCAGGCCGTCCACATCCAGGCAAAGGAAAAGACCTTTGATAGCAAATGACAGCAGGCCGTCCACAGCCAGCCAGTGTACCAGACTCAAAGCAGTCAACCACAGCAGGAGATCCATATCCAGGCTGAGGACCAGACGCACAGCAGCCAATCACATCCTGCCAGGCGATCAGGCTTTCCACAGCCAGCCAGAGGACCAGACACACAGCTGCCAACCACAGAAGGCCGTCCATATCCAGTCAAAGGAAAAGACCTGTGATAGCTAATGACTGCAGAACGTCCACAGTCAGCAGAAGGAACAGGCCGTCCACAGCCAGTGTACCAGACTCGAAGCAGTCAACCACAGCAGGCCGTCTACAGCCAACCCGAGGACCAGAAGCAGAGCAGCCAATCACATCCGGCCAGGCGATCAGGCTTTCCACAGCCAGTCAGAGGACCAGACCCACAGTTGCCAACGACAGCAGGCCGTCCACAGCCAACAGAAGGACCAGGCCATCCACAGCCAGCCAGTGAAAAAGACTTGAAGCAGTCAACTACAGCATGCTGTCCAAAGCCTGTGAAAGAAAAAGGCCTATGCCAGCTGATCATAGCAGCACCAGAACTGAAGCATCCCAATGTAGCAGGCCGTCTACAGCCAGCCGGATGACCACAGCGAGGAAAAAACCATTGACAGCCAACCACAGTGTTGTGCTTCACTATACAGTGAATAGCACATGGTGAAACCGCATGTTTCTTTGTCTGTAAAACTATTACACTCCTTTCCCCAATGTCCCCCAGTTTCACAGATAGGTGTGAAATCACCCCCGCACCCAGCTCCACATTCGCCATTGGCCGGAGGGGACACATGATTTTATGGCCAACAAAACCAGTTCACCCCCACTGAACTTTCTCTTTTCTGCTCCCTCTTTTCCGGACGTCTCTCCTGAAGAGGAGAGACCAGCTCTCCTGATCTCTCCTGAAGAGGAGAGAAGCTCAATTCAGCTAAGCTCTGCCTCAGTGTGGTTGTACCAGAACAGCCACCTCCTTCATGGTAGCGACACAAGGTCCTGCCTGAAGTAAGCAGATCAGCGCCAGCAGGCACGACCCAGAGTCTGCCAGCTGATAACCAGAACGAACAACAGGAGCACACCAGCAAGTTAGCACAGAGCTGCTAACTAACAGGAACAAAGGAGCGACCGGATTCCTCCAGCCTGCAACCACACAGCAACGGACAAGAACCACACCTTTCCTCCAGCAACAGGCTGAGAAAGCAGCACCCTCAAGGACATTTCTTCTACCCCTTTAAGGACTGGTAACAAACTCTAACTGGGCATAATTAGCATAGCATTACTGCATACACGGTTTACCCCTGTTAATGTATTGACTTGCTTTAATGTTCATTGAGTTTGATTACTGTGATGTGTTGTAGATTACTGTGCAGCCATTAAGTTTAGTTGATGTTAGTTTGGTCACACAGACACAGGGTCTACAAACTAACCATCCTGTCTTAACCTGCACCTTTATCTCTCTCATACACACAGCTTCCAACAGGCCACTGAGGGACAAAGCTAAGCTAACAGCACTTAGCTTCCTTTGTCTCCTTTACCCCACACCCCAGGGGGTCTGGCCATCACCATTTGGTCTCTCTCCCCCACCTTTGTGGGACCCATCTCACATTCCTCAGCCTTATCACACACACACACACACACACACTCTTATTATGTGTTAGTTTAGTCATAGAGACTTAGTTAGATTGTTTGATTGATTTTGTTTCTGTAACAGCAGATGTCTTTAATACCTACTCTGCTTCAGCTGTACTTACAACCAAAGTGCAAGTCCTTCACCTTAATGAATAACAAATGATGTCCCTGAATTTTGCTCTGTTTTAATAAATGTTTTAATACTTGCTGTCTCCTTTAATGTTGTACAAGGGTGAACACTGCCAACCTCTACACTGTCAAGAACTCCAAAATCCTTCAGCTAGCTATCAATGTGGTAATTTTTGTAGTAATTATTAAATTAATTATAAAACATAATTCCAAATTGATAGTTTAGTATTTTTATGAGACTAAATCAATTAAAACGGCTGTCTTTTCCTCGTTTTTTGAGGTGGTGCCCCAATCGAGGTGGACTTTATTCAAAGTTCATTTATTTTAATAATTATTAATTATCTTTGATAATTATTAATTATTTCTGATAGCCAAATTGAACATTACCACTTGTCAAAGCACAACAACAGCAAGCTGTCTACAGTCGGCCAGAGGGCCAGACCTAACGCTGCCAACCACAGCAGGCTGTCCACATCCAGTCAAACGAAAAGACCTTTGATAGGTAATGCTAATGCTAACCACAGCAGCTTGTCCACAACCAGCTTGAGGTAAAGACCGTTGACAGCCAACCACATCAGACCTTCTCCAACCAACCAGAAGACCAGGCCGTCCACAGCCACCCAGAGGACAAGGCCGTCCACAGCCACCCAGAGGACAAGGCTGTCAACAGCCAGCCAGACATTCAGGCAATCCACAGCCAGCAGAGGATAAGGCTGTCCACAACCAGCCAGAGGACCAGGCCGTCCA
This sequence comes from Pempheris klunzingeri, assembly GCF_042242105.1. Taxonomy (NCBI): domain Eukaryota; kingdom Metazoa; phylum Chordata; class Actinopteri; order Acropomatiformes; family Pempheridae; genus Pempheris; species Pempheris klunzingeri. The sequence continues at coordinate 22,828,015 of NC_092029.1, forward strand.
CAGCCAGGCTCAGGACCATACACGCGGCGGCCAGTCACATCCAGCCAGGCTGTCCACAGCCAGCCAGTGGACCAAACCTAAAGCAGTCAACCACAGCAGGCTGTCCACAGCCAGCCAGAGGACCATACCCAATGCAGTCAACCACAGCCGACGAGGTGACCAGACTGGCTGTGGAGGGACTGTTGTGGTTGGTATCTGCTGATGTGGTCCTCTGCCTGGCTGTGGACAGCCAAAGGACCAGATCGTTTACAACCAGTCAGAAGACAGACCCGTAGCAGCCAACCACAGCAGGACATCCGCAACTACCCAGAGCACAGGGCTGTTCACATCCAGCCAGCTGACCACACTCCACTGCCAGCCAGAGGACCAGACTTGCAGCAGGCCATCCACAGCCAGCAAGAGGACAAGGCAGTCCACAGCCAGCCAGAGGATTAGGCCGTCCAATGCCAGGTAGAGGACCAGACCCAAAGCAGTCAACCACAGCAGGCCGTCCACAGCCAGCCAGAGTACCAGACTCGAAGCAGTCAACCAAAGCAGGCTGTCTACAGCCAGCCAAACAACCAGGCCGTCTACAGCCAGCCAGAGAACAAGATCGTTGATAGCCAACCGCAGCAGAAGGTTAACAGCAAGCCAGAGGACCACGTCCGCAGCTGCCAACCACCACTGGCCATCCACTGCCAGCCAGAGGACCAGTCTGTCCACATTCAGCCAGAAGACCAGTCCGTCCAAAGTCAGCCAGAGGTCCAGCCCACCTACAGCCGCCAGAGGTCCAGGCCATCCACAGCCAGCAAGAGGACAAGGCTGTCCACTGCCAGGCAGAGGTTCAGGCAATCCACAGCCAGCCAGACTACCACATCCGCATCAGCCAACCACAACAGGCCACCCAAAGCCAGCCAGAGGGCCAAGCTGTCCATAGCCAGAGGACTAGACCCGCAGCAGCCATCCACAGCAGGCTGTACATAATCAGCCAGAGAACAAGGTTGTTAACAGCTCGCCATAGGTCTAGACCAGTCCGTCCAAAGCTAACCAGTGGTTCAGGCCGCCTACAGCCAGCCAGATGAAAAGACTGTTCACATCCATCCACAGCAGGCTATCTACAACCAACCAAAGGACCAGGCCGTCCTCAGCCACCCAAAGAACAAGGCTGTCCACTGCCAGCCAGAGGTTCAGGCAATTCACAGCCAGCCAGACTACCACATCCACATCAGCCAACCACAACAGCCCACCCACAGCCAGCCAGAGGACAAGGTTGTCCACAGCCACCAATGGATGAGGCCGTCCACAATCAGCCAGAGGACCGGACTCGTAGCAGTCAACCACATCAGGTAAAGATAAAATCTGATTCAAATGTTTAATAAATTACTTGATTAATAAAGGAAACCTAATTCAAAAAATAAAAACATTCAAACACATGATACAAATATTTCTAAAAACTACAAGAACAGAAGCAGTGTCCTCCTATATTTCTGCCAGGCCTGTCCCAATTCAAACATGTAAGGCATCAAATTAAAGCTTAGATTCACCTCTTTCCATCAAGAATAAAAATTAGGTCAAATCCTCCCTCTATCCTCAGTCTAGTGCATCAGGCCATTATGATCTGATCAGATTTTCACCTTTTCAGAGAGTCAAAAATTGTTCATTTTAGACCTTCTACTGGGCTGCAGCGCATAGTTTTAAAATGCTTGTATACAACTGTTTTCACAGGCCTAAAATGACCAGCATTTTGGCCTACACATATCCTCCTGTATTTCTGCCGGGCCTGTCTCAAACCAAACATGTAAGGCTTCAAATGAAAACATGAAGAGCCTGTCCTTTCTGGTAAGAGGAGAATCTAAGCTATTATAATATTTAATCTATTTAATAAAGATTCAGTATCATGGTCATAATCACTTAAGCCATACCCAATTTAAAAGGTCACATTCTAAGCTTTCCATAGAGTCCAAGGTCATACACGTTTGACGTCCAGGAGTTCAATGCACCTCCGGCCATGTGAGCTTGGTAGCCCCATTCAATATAATGGAACTTTTTTTTTTTTTTTTTTTTTTGGTAAAAATACTCAAAACCCACCACCATCGAATTTGTCTCAATAAGACGAGTGGCACTTGTGATGTGCATGAATCCTGGAAATTATAAATATTTGTAAAAAAAAAAAAAAAAAGGAATAGATACCTGTGGATTTACATCTTGGTCGAGCAGTCTCTGGTTCCTGTTCATTTTGAGTCTTTACTGAGCAGTACTTGGGTTATCACAGTTTTCACAGGCAGAGCTATGCCTGATGTGACCAATAGTAGAACAGTGTCGTCCTCCCTCTCATATACATTACCACTAGAGAGAGACTGGAGACCCAATGCAGATTTGTTTTTTTAATCATGTTTGTGAGCTTCTTCTAAAGATGACCTCTTTCAACATTCTTTGGATGATAAGCAGAATGCTGTCTCAGGTGAATACCTACTTTTTTCTGCCACAAACTACACTGTATTGTTAACAAAATGATAGCCATTGTCTGATGACATTTTTTCTTTCACATTGGTATGCTCTCCTGTAAGAAATGTTTAGCAGTTGATTTTGCATCTGCCTATTTACAGGAAAAAACTTATATCCACCTAGAGAACAGATCTATAATCACAAGGCAATACTCAGCCTCCTGCTGGAGTTAGTTCAATAAATCAATAAAGGTGCTGAAATGGACCATGAGGAATTGGAAATGCAGATTGTGTTGTGTTGTGTGACATATCGATGTTGTGTTGGGCACACAACAGACATCTTTTGCAAAAATTATCTGCCACTCTACTGTAGAGTTGTATCACTAGCATGAACAACAAAATCGATCATTCCTGTTTTAGACAAATGGTCATAGCCATATAGGAAAAAAAATCTTGGGCAGACAGGAGTCTTTTGAGGAGGAGCAGAAGCTAAAGATTCCTTCAGCTTCACAAAGGAGTCAGTAGTTTCAGGAGTCCATGTCACTGGGTCATTTGCAGTCAAATGTGCCATGTCATAAAGCAGTTGAACCAAATTAGCTTAATCACAGATCCACTGTCTACAGTATCCTGTGCATCCTAAAAAAGACAACAACTGCCTTTTGGTCACTAGTTTAGGCATTGACAACACCACTTTGATGCTGTCTTTGCCAATGGTCCGTGTGTTATGTGAGATCTCATGTCCTAAGTAGTGCACATGTTGTTTCACTAGTTGGAGTTCTTCTGGGGTTCTATGCTCTTGAGAAGCAAAATATTTTAACAGGGCATTTGTATCTGCGGTACAATTTTCTTCAGATGTGGAACACACAAGTAAATCATCTACATACGAAATCAAAGTACTCCCTTTGGAGAATACGAAACCTGACAAACTTTCCTACAACACAGCTGAATAAACAGCAGGCGATTCTGAAAATCCCTGTGGGTGTTGAGTCCACGCATATTTGTTTTAACTTTTGAAGGTAAAAGCAAACCGGTATTGGGAGGCCAGGCATTAGCCAAATCTATCACAGAAAACCATTTTGCATGGCCAGGCACACAAGATAAAATTGTAGCTGGGTTGCTCAATAACAGGAGTCATGCTGTCTTCTGCATCAGGATACCATCGTTTTTTGGGCCTGTAAACTGATTTTGGGGTGTGGCATCCTTAATCAGACCAACGTCATAATTATTATTAGTCTATAATTTTGTGACATAGTAGTTGCCTGATGAGCATAGTTGGACTCAGGAATGTCTGTGTTAGAAGACAAATTTGAATCTACCGATTGAACTGTTCTGTGGGCACTCAATGTGCAGCGGAAAGGATGGAAAGTGGCTCTCTCCTTGCAATTTCCCTTCTGACCATCTCTATATCATGGCCTGAAAAAGCTGTTGACCGTGCCACAACAACATTAGGGATGCCAGCTTTCCAGAACATTTTTTCTGCATCTCATTTAAATCAATAAACAACATAAATAAATTTCATAGGTGGTGCCATGGACATTGGACTGTGATCTTAAATATTAGGAGCTCTTTAGACTTTAGACTCTTTAGACTTGTAGCATAGAAGGGGGCAGCATTTCTAGAATCACTTGTCTGGGGCTTTTCACTCTTTTCCTGACAAACAATGTCAAGGGTCATGGCTTGCACATCTAGTCATGATCTTTTTGATGTGATGATGATGTTCCCAAAGGGTCACCAAAAGATTGACGTGCTGTTCCTTGTTCGCCTTGGACTATCAGTTGATTTATCTTTTTTTCATCCTGTACAACAGTCTCAGCATGTATGCAGTATTTCTTATCACTTAGTCTGGCACTTTGTCTTGCCACACTGCCTGACAAAGATGGCTCTGATCTCCGGAAGATAGATTTTGAAATCATATTACTTGCTTACAAAGCAATAAATGGTCTTAGACCTTATAAGTAAGTCAGTTATGTATTTGGGTCCGAGGCGTCCAGACCTCTCAGGTCATCTGGTCTACTCAGGTGGAAGCTAGGTGGGGATCTAAAAGCTGCTTCACCTTGCTTGGTTTCGATTCTGGGAACGCTGAGGTACAAGTGTCAGTGCATTTAAATCAGGCCTTAAAACATTACTTTACTGTGGCTTTCCAATAATAGAGCTACATAACTTCTCTGAATTGGTATCTATTTATACACATGCTTTTATCATCTTTTAATTAATATTCTCTAATTCTCTCACTTTGCATTTCAACACATGGGAATTCAAATAGCTGGTGATTTTTGATGCGTGTCAATGTCAAGTAGGGACTTGACATCAAGAGAGTAAGGGTTAGGGGGATGTGCAGTGTTGGAGGGTTTCCTGTGAAATTCGACCACCATCTCCTTTGTCTTGCTGGCATTAACTAGAAGGTGATTCTACTCACACCAGTCGACAAACTCCATGATGAACGCTCTGTATTCATAGTCGTTCCCCTGTGACACACATCCCACATGAATTTGCTAATAAAGTAAAAGATTGATTTGATTGCTGCCCATCTGATCTTCTCGCTCCAAGATCAGATCATTTGCTTCCTGCAGTGACAGAGATATGGGGAAACTCTGCTCTGAATATCTCTTCCATCTGAAGGGTATGTCAGGTAAGTTATAACAATGTCCTCAGCAGACCTTGATAGTACAGGAGCCGATCCAAGTGTATTTTAATGGATTGGTATGGACTGAAATATATAATATAATGATAGTTTACTTGTATAATGAACATAGAGAAATACTGAAGACAGAAAGAATAGTCAAATATTTACAAGGAAAATCATGTCTCTTAATAAATGTGCAAACTGATTTTTTTTACATTGACATTGACTTAAACAGTCACGCCACTGTTAGATTCTCTGCTCCTTCGCTTTCCTGAATTTAACTTTATTACATTCTTTTCTACTCAGGCTGATTATTAAATAGGTCAATAAATAATAAATATGATATTAAAAAATACAGATCATTATTCACAGTTACTGTGCCTGTACTGTATCTGAACTTTCATAGCAACAGCCACCTCATCCGGTTAAAAGAAAAGCTATTCTGGAAAATATGAGTGAAACGAGACAATGCATATCAATCTCATGTTTATTCATTCAGTAGTAGCAGTCTATATCTGAAAGCTTATGTTAAACTAATCAACTGTATGATTTAGTATAAGAATATAAAATAATAATGGATGATAAAGTCTGGATCACGTTTTACTGATGTTTTTTTTCCTTAATAGCAGATGAGCATTATTACCTTCTGTTACTGACGCTGTTTATTTTTGAATTTTAGTTGAGGAAGTGGCTCTTGGAGTCCAAGTTGACCTTATTAAGCTCATTTTTGACAGTGCAGTAACACTGACTTGCCAGCAGGTGTCACCTACAAAGTTATGCAGTTTAGTGTGGGAATGTTATATCATAGTGGTTAATGCATTTCGGTTGAAGTTTTACTGATGAGTTTGAGTCAAACTAAATTCTGCATGGTTTAGAATAAGAATGTAAAATAATAGTGGATGATGAACAGTGGCAGGGAGCACCTCCCTTTAACGGGAAGAAACCTCGAACAGAACCAGGCTCAGAGGTGGGGGGCTTTCTGTCAGGATTCCTGTTGGGTGGAGGTTGGAGAGAGAGACAGAGAGAGAGGGAGAGAAAGAGAGACAACACAAACAGCAACTATACAACAGCAGCTTTCGCACTGACAATAGGAATGTGACTAATGAATTAGCACTATGGTAGCACTGAAAAACATGACGAGTGGCCGACAATCCGCAGCAGTGATTCATGAAGCCAGAGAACCAGCAGCAGGACCAGGATCCACAGGAACCAGAGAACCACAGCCAGGAGAACCAGGACCAGGATCCACAGGAACTTGAGAGATGAGAAAAGCACAGCAAGATACCAAGTTAGTAACAGACATTAAAGAGACATGAAGCATAAGGATGGAGAGGAAGAGGAGGATAGAGAATAGAGAGGAGCCCAGTGCATCATGGGAGTCCCCTGGCAGGCTAAGCCTATAGCAGCATAACTAGGGGCTGGTCCAAGGCCTGAGAGCCAGCCCTAAACTATAGGCTTTATCACTAAGGAAGGTTTTTAGTCTACTCTTAAATGTAGAGAGGGTGTCTGCCTCCTGAATCCAAACTGGATGCCTGATAGCTGAAATCTCTGGCTCCTGCACTACTTTTGAAGACTTTGGGAACCACCAGTAGGCCTGCATTCTGGGAGCGCAAGATTTAGATGGCACTCTGTGTTACAAAAAATTACAAAACACTGCTAATTGTTTCATTCCTCGCATATAGTATGTATGACCTATAAAGAGAGAAATAGAGGTTTAAAAGGCTGATGATGAATTACATTAGTAAGATCAAGTTTCTTAAGATAATTTGTCTGTGTTCATCATACGTTCATTTTCATGTTTTCTCCCCAAACTAAGCTTATTGTGGACACAGTAGGTGAATTGTGTTTCTGGGTCTGACAGGTCTGAAATCCTGTGCAGGAAACGCTGGCAAATCTGAAATCCTGTGCAGGAAACACTGGCACAGCTGAAATGCTGTACAGAAACACTCAGAATAGTTAAAGATGATGAATTACATTAGTAAGATCAAGTTTCTTAAGATAATTTGTATGTGTTCATCATATGTTCATGTTCATGTTTTCTCCCCAAACTAAGCTCATTGGACACAGGAGGTGAATTATGTTTCTGGGTCTGACAGGTCTGAAATCCTTTGCAGGAAACACTGGCACACCTGAAATAATGAGCAGGAAACACTGGCACATCTGAAATCCTGTACAGGAAACACTCAGAAAAGGTTAAGATGATGAATTACATTAGTAAGATCAAGTTTCTTAAGATAATTTGTCAGTGTTCATCATATGTTCATGTTCATGTTTTCTCCCCAAACTAAGCTCATTGGACACAGACCCAGAAACACAATTCACCCCCTGACAGGTCTGAAATCCTTTGCAGGAAACACTGGCACACCTGAAATCCTGTACAGGAAACACTCAGAATAGTTTAAGATGATAAATTGCATTAGTAAAATCAAGTTTCTTAAGATAATTTGTCTGTGTTCATCATACGTTCATTTTCATGTTTTCTCCCCAAACTAAGCTTATTTTAGACACAAGAGGTGAATTGTGTTTCTGGGTCTGACAGTTCTGAAATCCTGTGCAGGAAACACTGGCAAATCTGAAATCCTGTGCAGGAAACACTGGCACACCTGAAATCCTGTACAGGAAACATTCAGAATAGTTAAAGATGATGAATTACATGAGTAAGATCAAGTTTCTTAAGATAATTTGTCTGCATTCTTCATACGTTCATTTTCACGTTTTCTCCCTGAATTAAGCTCATTGGACAAAGGAGGTGAATTATGTTTCTGGGTCTGACAGGTCTGAAATCCTGTGCAAGAAACACTGGCTCACCTGAAATCCTGTGCAGGAAACACTGGCACACCTGAAATTCTGTACAGTAAACATTCAGAATAGTTAAGAAACTTGATCTAACTAATGTAATGCATCATGTTTAAGATAATTTGTCTGTGTTCATCATACGTTCATGTTCATGTTTTATCCCTAAACTAAGCTCATTGGACAAAGGAGGTGAATTGTGTTTCTGGGTTTGACAGGTCTGAAATCCTGTGCAGGAAAGACTGGCACACCTGAAATACGGTGCAGGAAACACTGGCACACCTGAAATCCTGTACAGGAAACACTGGCACACCTGAAATTCTGTACAGTAAACATTCAGAATAGTTAAGAAACTTGATCTAACTAATGTAATGCATCATGTTTAAGATAATTTGTCTGTGTTCATCATACGTTCATGTTCATGTTTTATCCCTAAACTAAGCTCATTGGACAAAGGAGGTGAATTGTGTTTCTGGGTTTGACAGGTCTGAAATCCTGTGCAGGAAAAACTGGCACACCTGAAATCCTGTACAGGAAACATTCAGAATAGTTAAAGATGATGAATTACACGAGTAAGATCAAGTTTCTTAAGATGATTTGGCCGCGTTCATCATACTTTCATTTTCACGTTTTCTCCCTGAATTAAGCTCATTGGACACAGGAGGTGAATGATGTTTCTGGGTCTGACAAGTCTGAAATCCTGTGCAAGAAACACTGGCTCACCTGAAATCCTGTGCATGAATCACTGGCACACCTGAAATTCTGTACAGGAAGCACTGGCACAACTGAAATCTTGTACAGGAAACACTCAGAACAGTTTAATATGAAGAATTTCATTAGAAAGATCAAGTTTCTTAAGATAATTTGTCTGTGTTCATCATCCGTTCATTTTCATGATTTCTCCCCAATCTAAGCTTATTTTAGACACAAGAGGTGAATTCTGTTTCTGGGTCTGACAGGTCTGAAATCTTGTGCAGGAAACACTGGCACACCTGAAATTCTGTACAGTAAACACTCAGAATAGTTAAGAAACTTGATCTAACTAATGTAATGCATCATGTTTAAGATAATTTGTCTGTGTTCATCATACGTTCATGTTCATGTTTTATCCCCAAACTAAGCTCATTGGACAGAGGAGGTGAATTGTGTTTCTGGGTTTGACAGGTCTGAAATCCTGTGCAGGAAAGACTGGCACACCTGAAATACGGTGCAGGAAACACTGGCACACTGACTTACATTTCTGCCCAGAAAACACTTAGAATAGTTAAAGATGATGGATTACATTAGTTGGATGAAGTTTCTTAAGATAATTTGTCTGTATTCAACAGTGTCCATTTTGGCTTTCTCTCACCATTCTAAGCCTAGGAAACACTCAGAATAGTTAAAGATGATGAATTACATTAATTGGATGAAGTTTCTTAAGATAATTTGTCTGTATTCAACAGTGTCCATTTTGGCTTTCTCTCACCATTCTAAGCCTATTTTGGACACAGGAGGTGAAATGTGTTATCATGGACTGATAGACTTACATTTCTGCCCAGAAAACACTTAGAATAGTTAAAGATGATGGATTACATTAGTTGGATTAAGTTTCTTTAAATAAATTGTCTGTATTCAACAGTGTCCATTTTGGCTTTCTCTCACCATTCTAAGCCTAGGAAACACTCAGGATAGTTAAAGATGATGAATTACATTAGTTGGATGAAGTTTCTCCAGCTAATTTGTCTGTATTCAACAGTGTCCATTTTGGCTTTCTCTCACCATTCTAAGCCTATTTTGGACACAGGAGGTGAAATGTGTTATCATGGACTGATAGACTTACATTTCTGCCCAGGAAACACTTAGAATAGTTAAAGATGATGAATTACAGTAGTTGGATGAAGTTTCTCCAGATAATTTGTCTGTATTCAACAGTGTCCATTTTGGCTTTCTCTCACCATTCTAAGCCTATTTTGGACACAGGAAGTGAATTGTCTTTCCAGGGGCTGGCAAACCTGAACTTCTGTACAGGAAATGCTCAGAATAGTTAAAGATGATGAATTACAGTAGTTGGATGAAGTTTCTTAAGATAATTTGTCTGTATTCAACAGTGTCCATTTGGGCTTTCTCTCACCATTCTAAGCCTATTTTAGACACAGGAGGTGAAATGTGTTACCATGGACTGATAGACTTACATTTCCGCCCAGAAAACACTCAGAATAGTTAAAGATGATGAATTACATTAGAAAGATCAAGTTTCTTAAGATAATTTGTCTGTGTTCATCATATGTTCATGTTTTCTCCCCAAACTAAGCTCATTGGACAAAGGAGGTGAATTGTGTTTCTAGATCTGACAGCTCTGAAATCCTGTGCAGGAAGCACTGGCACACCTGAAATCCTGAGGAGGAAGCAGTGGCACACCTGAAGTTCAGTACAGGAAACACTCAGAATAGTTAAGAAACTTGATCTAACTAATGTAATGCATCATGTTTAAGATAATTTGTCTGTGTTCATCATATGTTCATGTTTTCTCCCCAAACTAAGCTCACTGGAATGGTGAGAGAAAGCCAAAATGGACACTGTTGAATACAGACAAATTATCTTAAGAAACTTCATCAAACTACTGTAATTCATCATCTTGAACTATTCTGAGTGTTTCCTGTACAGAAGTTCAGGTTTGCCAGCCCCTGGAAAGACATTTCACCTCCTGTGTCTAAAATAGGCTTAGAATGGTGAGAGAAAGCCAAAATGGACACTGTTGAATACAGACAAATTATCTTAAGAAACTTCATCCAACTACTGTAATTCATCATCTTGAACTATTCTGAGTGTTTTCTGGGCGGAAATGTAAGTCTATCAGTCCATGGTAACACATTTCACCTCCTGTGTCTAAAATAGGCTTAGAATGGTGAGAGAAAGCCAAAATGGACACTGTTGAATACAGACAAATTATCTTAAGAAACTTCATCCAACTAATGTAATTCATCATCTTTAACTATTCTGAGTCTTTTCTGGGCGGAAATGTAAGTTTATCAGTCCATGGTAACACATTTCACCTCCTGTGTCTAAAATAGGCTTAGAATGGTGAGAGAAAGCCAAAATGGACACTGTTGAATACAGACAAATTATCTTAAGAAACTTCATCCAACTACTGTAATTCATCATCTTTAACTATTCTGAGTGTTTCCTGTACAGAAGTTCAGGTTTGCCAGCCCCTGGAAAGACAATTCACCTCCTGTGTCTAAAATAGGCTGGTGAGAATGGTGAATTAGAATGGAGAATTAGAATGGTGAGAGAAAGCCAAAATGGACACTGTTGAATACAGACAAATTATCTTAAGAAACTTGATCTTACTAATGTAATTCATCATCTTTAACTATTCTCAGTGTTTTCTGGGCGGAAATGTAAGTCTATCAGTCCATGGTAACACATTTCACCTCCTGTGTCTAAAACAGGCTTAGAATGGTGAGAGAAAGCCAAAATGGACACTGTTGAATACAGACAAATTATCTTAAGAAACTTCATCCAACTACTGTAATTCATCATCTTTAACTATTCTGAGTGTTTCCTGTACAAAAGTTCAGGTTTGCCAGCCCCTGGAAAGACAATTCACCTCCTGTGTCTAAAATAGGCTGGTGAGAATGATGAATTAGAATGGTGAGGGAAAGCCAAAATGGACACTGTTGAATACAGACAAATTATCTTAAGAAACTTCATCCAACTACTGTAATTCATCATCTTGAACTATTCTGAGTGTTTCCTGTACAGAAGTTCAGGTTTGGCAGCCCCTGGAAAGACAATTCACCTCCTGTGTCTAAAATAGGCTGGTGAGAGTGGTGAATTAGAATGGAGAATTAGAATGGTGAGAGAAAGCCAAAATGGACACTGTTGAATACAGACAAATTATCTTAAGAAACTTGATCTTACTAATGTAATTCATCATCTTTAACTATTCTGAGTGTTTTCTGGGCAGAAATGTAAGTCTATCAGTCCATGGTAACACATTTCACCTCCTGTGTCCAAAATAAGCTTAGAATGGTGAGAGAAAGCCAAAATGGACACTGTTGAATACAGACAAATTATCTTAAGAAACTTCATCCAACTACTGTAATTCATCATCTTGAACTATTCTGAGTGTTTTCTGGGCGGAAATGTAAGTCTATCAGTCCATGGTAACACATTTCACCTCCTGTGTCCAAAATAAGCTTAGAATGGTGAGAGAAAGCCAAAATGGACACTGTTGAATACAGACAAATTATCTTAAGAAACTTGATCTTACTAATGTAATTCATCATCTTTAACTATTCTGAGTGTTTCCTGTACAAAAGTTCAGGTTTGCCAGCCCCTGGAAAGACAATTCACCTCCTGTGTCTAAAATAGGCTGGTGAGAATGATGAATTAGAATGGTGAGGGAAAGCCAAAATGGACACTGTTGAATACAGACAAATTATCTTAAGAAACTTCATCTTACTAATGTAATTCATCATCTTTAACTATTCTGAGTGTTTTCTGGGCGGAAATGTAAGTCTATCAGTCCATGGTAACACAATTCACCTCCTGTGTCTAAAATAGGCTTAGAATGGTGAGAGAAAGCCAAAATGGACACTGTTGAATATAGACAAATTATCTTAAGAAACTTGATCCAACTACTGTAATTCATCATCTTGAACTATTCTGAGTGTTTCCTGTACAGAAGTTCAGGTTTGCCAGCCCCTGGAAAGACAATTCACCTCCTGTGTCTAAAATAGGCTGGTGAGAATGGTGAATTAGAATGGAGAATTAGAATGGTGAGAGAAAGCCAAAATGGACACTGTTGAATACAGACAAATTATCTTAAGAAACTTGATCTTACTAATGTAATTCATCATCTTTAACTATTCTGAGTGTTTTCTGGGCGGAAATGTAAGTCTATCAGTCCATGGTAACACATTTCACCTCCTGTGTCTAAAATAGGCTTAGAATGGTGAGGGAAAGCCAAAATGGACACTGTTGAATACAGACAAATTATCTTAAGAAACTTCATCCAACTACTTTAATTCATCATCTTTAACTATTCTGAGTGTTTTCTGGGCGGAAATGTAAGTCTATCAGTCCATGGTAACACATTTCACCTCCTGTGTCTAAAATAGGATTAGAATGGTGAGAGAAAGCCAAAATGGACACTGTTGAATACAGACAAATTATCTTAAGAAACTTCATCCAACTACTGTAATTCATCATCTTGAACTATTCTGAGTGTTTCCTGTACAGAAGTTCAGCTTTGCCAGCCCCTGGAAAGACAATTCACCTCCTGTGTCTAAAATAGGCTGGTGAGAATGGTGAATTAGAATGGAGAATTAGAATGGTGAGAGAAAGCCAAAATGGACACTGTTGAATACAGACAAATTATCTTAAGAAACTTGATCTTAGTAATGTAATTCATCATCTTTAACTATTCTGAGTGTTTTCTGGGCGGAAATGTAAGTCTATCAGTCCATGGTAACACATTTCACCTCCTGTGTCCAAAATAAGCTTAGAATGGTGAGAGAAAGCCAAAATGGACACTGTTGAATACAGACAAATTATCTTAAGAAACTTGATCTTACTAATGTAATTCATCATCTTTAACTATTCTGAGTGTTTTCTGGGCGGAAATGTAAGTCTATCAGTCCATGGTAACACATTTCACCTCCTGTGTCCAAAATAAGCTTAGAATGGTGAGAGAAAGCCAAAATGGACACTGTTGAATACAGACAAATTATCTTAAGAAACTTGATCTTACTAATGTAATTCATCATCTTTAACTATTCTGAGTGTTTTCTGGGCGGAAATGTAAGTCTATCAGTCCATGGTAACACATTTCACCTCCTGTGTCTAAAATAGGCTGCTTAGAATGGTGAGAGAAAGCCAAAATGGACACTGTTGAATACAGACAAATTATCTTAAGAAACTTGATCTTACTAATGTAATTCATCATCTTTAACTATTCTGAGTGTTTCCTGTACAGAAGTTCAGGTTTGCCAGCCCCTGGAAAGACAATTCACCTCCTGTGTCTAAAATAGGCTGGTGAGAATGGTGAATTAGAATGGAGAATTAGAATGGTGAGAGAAAGCCAAAATGGACACTGTTGAATACAGACAAATTATCTTAAGAAACTTGATCTTACTAATGTAATTCATCATCTTTAACTATTCTGAGTGTTTCCTGTACAGAAGTTCAGGTTTGCCAGCCCCTGGAAAGACAATTCACCTCCTGTGTCTAAAATAGGCTGGTGAGAATGGTGAATTAGAATGGACAATTAGAATGGTGAGAGAAAGCCAAAATGGACACTGTTGAATACAGACAAATTATCTTAAGAAACTTGATCTTACTAATGTAATTCATCATCTTGAACTATTCTGAGTGTTTTCTGGGCGGAAATGTAAGTCTATCAGTCCATGGTAACACATTTCACCTCCTGTGTCTAAAATAGGCTTAGAATGGTGAGAGAAAGCCAAAATGGACACTGTTGAATACAGACAAATTATCTTAAGAAACTTCATCCAACTACTGTAATTCATCATCTTGAACTATTCTGAGTGTTTCCTGTACAGAAGTTCAGGTTTGCCAGCCCCTGGAAAGACAATTCACCTCCTGTGTCTAAAATAGGCTGGTGAGAATGGTGAATTAGAATGGAGAATTAGAATGGTGAGAGAAAGCCAAAATGGACACTGTTGAATACAGACAAATTATCTTAAGAAACTTGATCTTACTAATGTAATTCATCATCTTGAACTATTCTGAGTGTTTTCTGGGCGGAAATGTAAGTCTATCAGTCCATGGTAACACATTTCACCTCCTGTGTCCAAAATAAGCTTAGGATGGTGAGAGAAAGCCAAAATGGACACTGTTGAATACAGACAAATTATCTTAAGAAACTTGATCTTACTAATGTAATTCATCATCTTTAACTATTCTGAGTGTTTTCTGGGCGGAAATGTAAGTCTATCAGTCCATGGTAACACATTTCACCTCCTGTGTCTAAAATAGGCTTAGAATGGTGAGAGAAAGCCAAAATGGACACTGTTTAATACAGACAAATTATCTTAAGAAACTTGATCTTACTAATGTAATTCATCATCTTTAACTATTCTGAGTGTTTTCTGGGCGGAAATGTAAGTCTATCAGTCCATGGTAACACATTTCACCTCCTGTGTCTAAAATAGGCTTAGAATGGTGAGAGAAAGCCAAAATGGACACTGTTGAATACAGACAAATTATCTTAAGAAACTTGATCTTACTAATGTAATTCATCATCTTTAACTATTCTGAGTGTTTTCTGGGCGGAAATGTAAGTCTATCAGTCCATGGTAACACATTTCACCTCCTGTGTCCAAAATAAGCTTAGAATGGTGAGAGAAAGCCAAAATGGACACTGTTGAATACAGACAAATTATCTTAAGAAACTTCATCCAACTACTGTAATTCATCATCTTGAACTATTCTGAGTGTTTTCTGGGCGGAAATGTAAGTCTATCAGTCCATGGAAACACATTTCACCTCCTGTGTCTAAAATAGGCTTAGAATGGTGAGAGAAAGCCAAAATGGACACGGTTGAATACAGACAAATTATCTTAAGAAACTTGATCTTACTAATGTAATTCATCATCTTTAACTATTCTGAGCGTTTTCTGGGCGGAAATGTAAGTCTATCAGTCCATGGTAACACATTTCACCTCCTGTGTCTAAAATAGGCTTAGAATGGTGAGAGAAAGCCAAAATGGACACTGTTGAATACAGACAAATTATCTTAAGAAACTTGATCTTACTAATGTAATTCATCATCTTTAACTATTCTAAGTGTTTTCTGGGTGGAAATGTAAGTCTATCAGTCCATGGTAACAAATTTCACCTCCTGTGTCTAAAATAGGCTTAGAATGGTGAGAGAAAGCCAAAATGGACACTGTTGAATACAGACAAATTATCTTAAGAAACTTCATCCAACTACTGTAATTCATCATCTTGAACTATTCTGAGTGTTTCCTGTACAGAAGTTCAGCTTTGCCAGCCCCTGGAAAGACAATTCACCTCCTGTGTCTAAAATAGGCTGGTGAGAATGGTGAATTAGAATGGAGAATTAGAATGGTGAGAGAAAGCCAAACTGGACACTGTTAAATACAGACAAATTATCTTAAGAAACTTGATCTTACTAATGTAATTCATCATCTTTAACTATTCTGAGTGTTTTCTGGGCGGAAATGTAAGTCTATCAGTCCATGGTAACACATTTCACCTCCTGTGTCCAAAATAAGCTTAGAATGGTGAGAGAAAGCCAAAATGGACACTGTTGAATACAGACAAATTATCTTAAGAAACTTCATCCAACTACTGTAATTCATCATCTTGAACTATTCTGAGTGTTTTCTGGGCGGAAATGTAAGTCTATCAGTCCATGGTAACACATTTCACCTCCTGTGTCCAAAATAAGCTTAGAATGGTGAGAGAAAGCCAAAATGGACACTGTTGAATACAGACAAATTATCTTAAGAAACTTCATCCAACTACTGTAATTCATCATCTTGAACTATTCTGAGTGTTTCCTGTACAGAAGTTCAGCTTTGCCAGCCCCTGGAAAGACAATTCACCTCCTGTGTCTAAAATAGGCTGGTGAGAATGGTGAATTAGAATGGAGAATTAGAATGGTGAGAGAAAGCCAAACTGGACACTGTTGAATACAGACAAATTATCTTAAGAAACTTGATCTTACTAATGTAATTCATCATCTTTAACTATTCTGAGTGTTTTCTGGGCGGAAATGTAAGTCTATCAGTCCATGGTAACACATTTCACCTCCTGTGTCCAAAATAAGCTTAGAATGGTGAGAGAAAGCCAAAATGGACACTGTTGAATACAGACAAATTATCTTAAGAAACTTCATCCAACTACTGTAATTCATCATCTTGAACTATTCTGAGTGTTTTCTGGGCGGAAATGTAAGTCTATCAGTCCATGGTAACACATTTCACCTCCTGTGTCCAAAATAAGCTTAGAATGGTGAGAGAAAGCCAAAATGGACACTGTTGAATACAGACAAATTATCTTAAGAAACTTCATCCAACTACTGTAATTCATCATCTTGAACTATTCTGAGTGTTTTCTGGGCGGAAATGTAAGTCTATCAGTCCATGGAAACACATTTCACCTCCTGTGTCTAAAATAGGCTTAGAATGGTGAGGGAAAGCCAAAATGGACACGGTTGAATACAGACAAATTATCTTAAGAAACTTGATCTTACTAATGTAATTCATCATCTTTAACTATTCTGAGCGTTTTCTGGGCGGAAATGTAAGTCTATCAGTCCATGGTAACACATTTCACCTCCTGTGTCTAAAATAGGCTTAGAATGGTGAGAGAAAGCCAAAATGGACACTGTTGAATACAGACAAATTATCTTAAGAAACTTGATCTTACTAATGTAATTCATCATCTTTAACTATTCTAAGTGTTTTCTGGGTGGAAATGTAAGTCTATCAGTCCATGGTAACACATTTCACCTCCTGTGTCTAAAATAAGCTTAGAATGGTGAGAGAAAGCCAAAATGGACACTGTTGAATACAGACAAATTATCTTAAGAAACTTCATCCAACTACTGTAATTCATCATCTTGAACTATTCTGAGTGTTTCCTGTACAGAAGTTCAGGTTTGCCAGCCCCTGGAAAGACAATTCACCTCCTGTGTCTAAAATAGGCTGGTGAGAATGGTGAATTAGAATGGAGAATTAGAATGGTGAGAGAAAGCCAAAATGGACACTGTTGAATACAGACAAATTATCTTAAGAAACTTGATCTTACTAATGTAATTCATCATCTTTAACTATTCTGAGTGTTTTCTGGGCGGAAATGTAAGTCTATCAGTCCATGGTAACACATTTCACCTCCTGTGTCCAAAATAAGCTTAGAATGGTGAGAGAAAGCCAAAATGGACACTGTTGAATACAGACAAATTATCTTAAGAAACTTCATCCAACTACTGTAATTCATCATCTTGAACTATTCTGAGTGTTTTCTGGGCGGAAATGTAAGTCTATCAGTCCATGGTAACACATTTCACCTCCTGTGTCCAAAATAAGCTTAGAATGGTGAGAGAAAGCCAAAATGGACACTGTTGAATACAGACAAATTATCTTAAGAAACTTCATCCAACTACTGTAATTCATCATCTTTAACTATTCTGAGTGTTTTCTGGGCGGAAATGTAAGTCTATCAGTCCATGGTAACACATTTCACCTCCTGTGTCTAAAATAGGCTTAGAATGGTGAGGGAAAGCCAAAATGGACACGGTTGAATACAGACAAATTATCTTAAGAAACTTCATCCAACTAATGTAATTCATCATCTTGAACTATTCTGAGTGTTTCCTGTACAGAAGTTCAGCTTTGCCAGCCCCTGGAAAGACAATTCACCTCCTGTGTCTAAAATAGGCTGGTGAGAATGGTGAATTAGAATGGAGAATTAGAATGGTGAGAGAAAGCCAAAATGGACACTGTTGAATACAGACAAATTATCTTAAGAAACTTGATCTTAGTGATGTAATTCATCATCTTTAACTATTCTGAGTGTTTTCTGGGCGGAAATGTAAGTCTATCAGTCCATGGTAACACATTTCACCTCCTGTGTCCAAAATAGGCTTACAATGGTGAGAGAAAGCCAAAATGGACACTGTTGAATACAGACAAATTATCTTAAGAAACTTGATCTTACTAATGTAATTCATCATCTTTAACTATTCTGAGTGTTTTCTGGGCGGAAATGTAAGTCTATCAGTCCATGGTAACACATTTCACCTCCTGTGTCCAAAATAAGCTTAGAATGGTGAGAGAAAGCCAAAATGGACACTGTTGAATACAGACAAATTATCTTAAGAAACTTGATCTTACTAATGTAATTCATCATCTTTAGCTATTCTGAGTGTTTTCTGGGCGGAAATGTAAGTCTATCAGTCCATGGTAACACATTTCACCTCCTGTGTCTAAAATAGGCTTAGAATGGTGAGAGAAAGCCAAAATGGACACTGTTGAATACAGACAAATTATCTTAAGAAACTTGATCTTACTAATGTAATTCATCATCTTTAACTATTCTGAGTGTTTTCTGGGCGGAAATGTAAGTCTATCAGTCCATGGTAACACATTTCACCTCCTGTGTCCAAAATAAGCTTAGAATGGTGAGAGAAAGCCAAAATGGACACTGTTGAATACAGACAAATTATCTTAAGAAACTTCATCCAACTACTGTAATTCATCATCTTGAACTATTCTGAGTGTTTTCTGGGCGGAAATGTAAGTCTATCAGTCCATGGAAACACATTTCACCTCCTGTGTCTAAAATAGGCTTAGAATGGTGAGAGAAAGCCAAAATGGACACGGTTGAATACAGACAAATTATCTTAAGAAACTTGATCTTACTAATGTAATTCATCATCTTTAACTATTCTGAGCGTTTTCTGGGCGGAAATGTAAGTCTATCAGTCCATGGTAACACATTTCACCTCCTGTGTCTAAAATAGGCTTAGAATGGTGAGAGAAAGCCAAAATGGACACGGTTGAATACAGACAAATTATCTTAAGAAACTTGATCTTACTAATGTAATTCATCATCTTTAACTATTCTAAGTGTTTTCTGGGTGGAAATGTAAGTCTATCAGTCCATGGTAACAAATTTCACCTCCTGTGTCTAAAATAAGCTTAGAATGGTGAGAGAAAGCCAAAATGGACACTGTTGAATACAGACAAATTATCTTAAGAAACTTCATCCAACTACTGTAATTCATCATCTTGAACTATTCTGAGTGTTTCCTGTACAGAAGTTCAGCTTTGCCAGCCCCTGGAAAGACAATTCACCTCCTGTGTCTAAAATAGGCTGGTGAGAATGGTGAATTAGAATGGAGAATTAGAATGGTGAGAGAAAGCCAAACTGGACACTGTTGAATACAGACAAATTATCTTAAGAAACTTGATCTTACTAATGTAATTCATCATCTTTAACTATTCTGAGTGTTTTCTGGGCGGAAATGTAAGTCTATCAGTCCATGGTAACACATTTCACCTCCTGTGTCCAAAATAAGCTTAGAATGGTGAGAGAAAGCCAAAATGGACACTGTTGAATACAGACAAATTATCTTAAGAAACTTGATCTTACTAATGTAATTCATCATCTTTAACTATTCTGAGTGTTTTCTGGGCGGAAATGTAAGTCTATCAGTCCATGGTAACACATTTCACCTCCTGTGTCCAAAATAAGCTTAGAATGGTGAGAGAAAGCCAAAATGGACACTGTTGAATACAGACAAATTATCTTAAGAAACTTCATCCAACTACTGTAATTCATCATCTTGAACTATTCTGAGTGTTTCCTGTACAGAAGTTCAGCTTTGCCAGCCCCTGGAAAGACAATTCACCTCCTGTGTCTAAAATAGGCTGGTGAGAATGGTGAATTAGAATGGAGAATTAGAATGGTGAGAGAAAGCCAAAATGGACACTGTTGAATACAGACAAATTATCTTAAGAAACTTGATCTTACTAATGTAATTCATCATCTTTAACTATTCTGAGTGTTTTCTGGGCGGAAATGTAAGTCTATCAGTCCATGGTAACACATTTCACCTCCTGTGTCCAAAATAAGCTTAGAATGGTGAGAGAAAGCCAAAATGGACACTGTTGAATACAGACAAATTATCTTAAGAAACTTCATCCAACTACTGTAATTCATCATCTTGAACTATTCTGAGTGTTTTCTGGGCGGAAATGTAAGTCTATCAGTCCATGGTAACACATTTCACCTCCTGTGTCCAAAATAAGCTTAGAATGGTGAGAGAAAGCCAAAATGGACACTGTTGAATACAGACAAATTATCTTAAGAAACTTCATCCAACTACTGTAATTCATCATCTTTAACTATTCTGAGTGTTTTCTGGGCGGAAATGTAAGTCTATCAGTCCATGGTAACACATTTCACCTCCTGTGTCTAAAATAGGCTTAGAATGGTGAGGGAAAGCCAAAATGGACACGGTTGAATACAGACAAATTATCTTAAGAAACTTGATCTTACTAATGTAATTCATCATCTTTAACTATTCTGAGTGTTTCCTGTACAGAAGTTCAGGTTTGCCAGCCCCTGGAAAGACAATTCACCTCCTGTGTCTAAAATAGGCTGGTGAGAATGGTGAATTAGAATGGAGAATTAGAATGGTGAGAGAAAGCCAAAATGGACACTGTTGAATACAGACAAATTATCTTAAGAAACTTGATCTTAGTGATGTAATTCATCATCTTTAACTATTCTGAGTGTTTTCTGGGCGGAAATGTAAGTCTATCAGTCCATGGTAACACATTTCACCTCCTGTGTCCAAAATAAGCTTAGAATGGTGAGAGAAAGCCAAAATGGACACTGTTGAATACAGACAAATTATCTTAAGAAACTTGATCTTACTAATGTAATTCATCATCTTTAACTATTCTGAGTGTTTTCTGGGCGGAAATGTAAGTCTATCAGTCCATGGTAACACATTTCACCTCCTGTGTCCAAAATAAGCTTAGAATGGTGAGAGAAAGCCAAAATGGACACTGTTGAATACAGACAAATTATCTTAAGAAACTTGATCTTACTAATGTAATTCATCATCTTTAACTATTCTGAGTGTTTTCTGGGCGGAAATGTAAGTCTATCAGTCCATGGTAACACATTTCACCTCCTGTGTCTAAAATAGGCTTAGAATGGTGAGAGAAAGCCAAAATGGACACTGTTGAATACAGACAAATTATCTTAAGAAACTTGATCTTACTAATGTAATTCATCATCTTTAACTATTCTGAGTGTTTTCTGGGCGGAAATGTAAGTCTATCAGTCCATGGTAACACATTTCACCTCCTGTGTCCAAAATAAGCTTAGAATGGTGAGAGAAAGCCAAAATGGACACTGTTGAATACAGACAAATTATCTTAAGAAACTTCATCCAACTACTGTAATTCATCATCTTGAACTATTCTGAGTGTTTTCTGGGCGGAAATGTAAGTCTATCAGTCCATGGTAACACATTTCACCTCCTGTGTCCAAAATAAGCTTAGAATGGTGAGAGAAAGCCAAAATGGACACTGTTGAATACAGACAAATTATCTTAAGAAACTTCATCCAACTACTGTAATTCATCATCTTGAACTATTCTGAGTGTTTCCTGTACAGAAGTTCAGCTTTGCCAGCCCCTGGAAAGACAATTCACCTCCTGTGTCTAAAATAGGCTGGTGAGAATGGTGAATTAGAATGGAGAATTAGAATGGTGAGAGAAAGCCAAACTGGACACTGTTGAATACAGACAAATTATCTTAAGAAACTTGATCTTACTAATGTAATTCATCATCTTTAACTATTCTGAGTGTTTTCTGGGCGGAAATGTAAGTCTATCAGTCCATGGTAACACATTTCACCTCCTGTGTCCAAAATAAGCTTAGAATGGTGAGAGAAAGCCAAAATGGACACTGTTGAATACAGACAAATTATCTTAAGAAACTTCATCCAACTACTGTAATTCATCATCTTGAACTATTCTGAGTGTTTTCAGGGCGGAAATGTAAGTCTATCAGTCCATGGTAACACATTTCACCTCCTGTGTCCAAAATAAGCTTAGAATGGTGAGAGAAAGCCAAAATGGACACTGTTGAATACAGACAAATTATCTTAAGAAACTTCATCCAACTACTGTAATTCATCATCTTGAACTATTCTGAGTGTTTTCTGGGCGGAAATGTAAGTCTATCAGTCCATGGAAACACATTTCACCTCCTGTGTCTAAAATAGGCTTAGAATGGTGAGGGAAAGCCAAAATGGACACGGTTGAATACAGACAAATTATCTTAAGAAACTTGATCTTACTAATGTAATTCATCATCTTTAACTATTCTGAGCGTTTTCTGGGCGGAAATGTAAGTCTATCAGTCCATGGTAACACATTTCACCTCCTGTGTCTAAAATAGGCTTAGAATGGTGAGAGAAAGCCAAAATGGACACTGTTGAATACAGACAAATTATCTTAAGAAACTTGATCTTACTAATGTAATTCATCATCTTTAACTATTCTAAGTGTTTTCTGGGTGGAAATGTAAGTCTATCAGTCCATGGTAACACATTTCACCTCCTGTGTCTAAAATAAGCTTAGAATGGTGAGAGAAAGCCAAAATGGACACTGTTGAATACAGACAAATTATCTTAAGAAACTTCATCCAACTACTGTAATTCATCATCTTGAACTATTCTGAGTGTTTCCTGTACAGAAGTTCAGGTTTGCCAGCCCCTGGAAAGACAATTCACCTCCTGTGTCTAAAATAGGCTGGTGAGAATGGTGAATTAGAATGGAGAATTAGAATGGTGAGAGAAAGCCAAAATGGACACTGTTGAATACAGACAAATTATCTTAAGAAACTTGATCTTACTAATGTAATTCATCATCTTTAACTATTCTGAGTGTTTTCTGGGCGGAAATGTAAGTCTATCAGTCCATGGTAACACATTTCACCTCCTGTGTCCAAAATAAGCTTAGAATGGTGAGAGAAAGCCAAAATGGACACTGTTGAATACAGACAAATTATCTTAAGAAACTTCATCCAACTACTGTAATTCATCATCTTGAACTATTCTGAGTGTTTTCTGGGCGGAAATGTAAGTCTATCAGTCCATGGTAACACATTTCACCTCCTGTGTCCAAAATAAGCTTAGAATGGTGAGAGAAAGCCAAAATGGACACTGTTGAATACAGACAAATTATCTTAAGAAACTTCATCCAACTACTGTAATTCATCATCTTTAACTATTCTGAGTGTTTTCTGGGCGGAAATGTAAGTCTATCAGTCCATGGTAACACATTTCACCTCCTGTGTCTAAAATAGGCTTAGAATGGTGAGGGAAAGCCAAAATGGACACGGTTGAATACAGACAAATTATCTTAAGAAACTTCATCCAACTAATGTAATTCATCATCTTGAACTATTCTGAGTGTTTCCTGTACAGAAGTTCAGCTTTGCCAGCCCCTGGAAAGACAATTCACCTCCTGTGTCTAAAATAGGCTGGTGAGAATGGTGAATTAGAATGGAGAATTAGAATGGTGAGAGAAAGCCAAAATGGACACTGTTGAATACAGACAAATTATCTTAAGAAACTTGATCTTAGTGATGTAATTCATCATCTTTAACTATTCTGAGTGTTTTCTGGGCGGAAATGTAAGTCTATCAGTCCATGGTAACACATTTCACCTCCTGTGTCCAAAATAGGCTTACAATGGTGAGAGAAAGCCAAAATGGACACTGTTGAATACAGACAAATTATCTTAAGAAACTTGATCTTACTAATGTAATTCATCATCTTTAACTATTCTGAGTGTTTTCTGGGCGGAAATGTAAGTCTATCAGTCCATGGTAACACATTTCACCTCCTGTGTCCAAAATAAGCTTAGAATGGTGAGAGAAAGCCAAAATGGACACTGTTGAATACAGACAAATTATCTTAAGAAACTTGATCTTACTAATGTAATTCATCATCTTTAACTATTCTGAGTGTTTTCTGGGCGGAAATGTAAGTCTATCAGTCCATGGTAACACATTTCACCTCCTGTGTCTAAAATAGGCTTAGAATGGTGAGAGAAAGCCAAAATGGACACTGTTGAATACAGACAAATTATCTTAAGAAACTTGATCTTACTAATGTAATTCATCATCTTTAACTATTCTGAGTGTTTTCTGGGCGGAAATGTAAGTCTATCAGTCCATGGTAACACATTTCACCTCCTGTGTCCAAAATAAGCTTAGAATGGTGAGAGAAAGCCAAAATGGACACTGTTGAATACAGACAAATTATCTTAAGAAACTTCATCCAACTACTGTAATTCATCATCTTGAACTATTCTGAGTGTTTTCTGGGCGGAAATGTAAGTCTATCAGTCCATGGAAACACATTTCACCTCCTGTGTCTAAAATAGGCTTAGAATGGTGAGAGAAAGCCAAAATGGACACGGTTGAATACAGACAAATTATCTTAAGAAACTTGATCTTACTAATGTAATTCATCATCTTTAACTATTCTGAGCGTTTTCTGGGCGGAAATGTAAGTCTATCAGTCCATGGTAACACATTTCACCTCCTGTGTCTAAAATAGGCTTAGAATGGTGAGAGAAAGCCAAAATGGACACGGTTGAATACAGACAAATTATCTTAAGAAACTTGATCTTACTAATGTAATTCATCATCTTTAACTATTCTAAGTGTTTTCTGGGTGGAAATGTAAGTCTATCAGTCCATGGTAACAAATTTCACCTCCTGTGTCTAAAATAAGCTTAGAATGGTGAGAGAAAGCCAAAATGGACACTGTTGAATACAGACAAATTATCTTAAGAAACTTCATCCAACTACTGTAATTCATCATCTTGAACTATTCTGAGTGTTTCCTGTACAGAAGTTCAGCTTTGCCAGCCCCTGGAAAGACAATTCACCTCCTGTGTCTAAAATAGGCTGGTGAGAATGGTGAATTAGAATGGAGAATTAGAATGGTGAGAGAAAGCCAAACTGGACACTGTTGAATACAGACAAATTATCTTAAGAAACTTGATCTTACTAATGTAATTCATCATCTTTAACTATTCTGAGTGTTTTCTGGGCGGAAATGTAAGTCTATCAGTCCATGGTAACACATTTCACCTCCTGTGTCCAAAATAAGCTTAGAATGGTGAGAGAAAGCCAAAATGGACACTGTTGAATACAGACAAATTATCTTAAGAAACTTGATCTTACTAATGTAATTCATCATCTTTAACTATTCTGAGTGTTTTCTGGGCGGAAATGTAAGTCTATCAGTCCATGGTAACACATTTCACCTCCTGTGTCCAAAATAAGCTTAGAATGGTGAGAGAAAGCCAAAATGGACACTGTTGAATACAGACAAATTATCTTAAGAAACTTCATCCAACTACTGTAATTCATCATCTTGAACTATTCTGAGTGTTTCCTGTACAGAAGTTCAGCTTTGCCAGCCCCTGGAAAGACAATTCACCTCCTGTGTCTAAAATAGGCTGGTGAGAATGGTGAATTAGAATGGAGAATTAGAATGGTGAGAGAAAGCCAAAATGGACACTGTTGAATACAGACAAATTATCTTAAGAAACTTGATCTTACTAATGTAATTCATCATCTTTAACTATTCTGAGTGTTTTCTGGGCGGAAATGTAAGTCTATCAGTCCATGGTAACACATTTCACCTCCTGTGTCCAAAATAAGCTTAGAATGGTGAGAGAAAGCCAAAATGGACACTGTTGAATACAGACAAATTATCTTAAGAAACTTCATCCAACTACTGTAATTCATCATCTTGAACTATTCTGAGTGTTTTCTGGGCGGAAATGTAAGTCTATCAGTCCATGGTAACACATTTCACCTCCTGTGTCCAAAATAAGCTTAGAATGGTGAGAGAAAGCCAAAATGGACACTGTTGAATACAGACAAATTATCTTAAGAAACTTCATCCAACTACTGTAATTCATCATCTTTAACTATTCTGAGTGTTTTCTGGGCGGAAATGTAAGTCTATCAGTCCATGGTAACACATTTCACCTCCTGTGTCTAAAATAGGCTTAGAATGGTGAGGGAAAGCCAAAATGGACACGGTTGAATACAGACAAATTATCTTAAGAAACTTGATCTTACTAATGTAATTCATCATCTTTAACTATTCTGAGTGTTTCCTGTACAGAAGTTCAGGTTTGCCAGCCCCTGGAAAGACAATTCACCTCCTGTGTCTAAAATAGGCTGGTGAGAATGGTGAATTAGAATGGAGAATTAGAATGGTGAGAGAAAGCCAAAATGGACACTGTTGAATACAGACAAATTATCTTAAGAAACTTGATCTTAGTGATGTAATTCATCATCTTTAACTATTCTGAGTGTTTTCTGGGCGGAAATGTAAGTCTATCAGTCCATGGTAACACATTTCACCTCCTGTGTCCAAAATAAGCTTAGAATGGTGAGAGAAAGCCAAAATGGACACTGTTGAATACAGACAAATTATCTTAAGAAACTTGATCTTACTAATGTAATTCATCATCTTTAACTATTCTGAGTGTTTTCTGGGCGGAAATGTAAGTCTATCAGTCCATGGTAACACATTTCACCTCCTGTGTCCAAAATAAGCTTAGAATGGTGAGAGAAAGCCAAAATGGACACTGTTGAATACAGACAAATTATCTTAAGAAACTTGATCTTACTAATGTAATTCATCATCTTTAACTATTCTGAGTGTTTTCTGGGCGGAAATGTAAGTCTATCAGTCCATGGTAACACATTTCACCTCCTGTGTCTAAAATAGGCTTAGAATGGTGAGAGAAAGCCAAAATGGACACTGTTGAATACAGACAAATTATCTTAAGAAACTTGATCTTACTAATGTAATTCATCATCTTTAACTATTCTGAGTGTTTTCTGGGCGGAAATGTAAGTCTATCAGTCCATGGTAACACATTTCACCTCCTGTGTCCAAAATAAGCTTAGAATGGTGAGAGAAAGCCAAAATGGACACTGTTGAATACAGACAAATTATCTTAAGAAACTTCATCCAACTACTGTAATTCATCATCTTGAACTATTCTGAGTGTTTTCTGGGCGGAAATGTAAGTCTATCAGTCCATGGTAACACATTTCACCTCCTGTGTCTAAAATAGGCTTAGAATGGTGAGAGAAAGCCAAAATGGACACGGTTGAATACAGACAAATTATCTTAAGAAACTTGATCTTACTAATGTAATTCATCATCTTTAACTATTCTGAGCGTTTTCTGGGCGGAAATGTAAGTCTATCAGTCCATGGTAACACATTTCACCTCCTGTGTCTAAAATAGGCTTAGAATGGTGAGAGAAAGCCAAAATGGACACGGTTGAATACAGACAAATTATCTTAAGAAACTTGATCTTACTAATGTAATTCATCATCTTTAACTATTCTAAGTGTTTTCTGGGTGGATATGTAAGTCTATCAGTCCATGGTAACAAATTTCACCTCCTGTGTCTAAAATAAGCTTAGAATGGTGAGAGAAAGCCAAAATGGACACTGTTGAATACAGACAAATTATCTTAAGAAACTTCATCCAACTACTGTAATTCATCATCTTGAACTATTCTGAGTGTTTCCTGTACAGAAGTTCAGCTTTGCCAGCCCCTGGAAAGACAATTCACCTCCTGTGTCTAAAATAGGCTGGTGAGAATGGTGAATTAGAATGGAGAATTAGAATGGTGAGAGAAAGCCAAACTGGACACTGTTGAATACAGACAAATTATCTTAAGAAACTTGATCTTACTAATGTAATTCATCATCTTTAACTATTCTGAGTGTTTTCTGGGCGGAAATGTAAGTCTATCAGTCCATGGTAACACATTTCACCTCCTGTGTCCAAAATAAGCTTAGAATGGTGAGAGAAAGCCAAAATGGACACTGTTGAATACAGACAAATTATCTTAAGAAACTTGATCTTACTAATGTAATTCATCATCTTTAACTATTCTGAGTGTTTTCTGGGCGGAAATGTAAGTCTATCAGTCCATGGTAACACATTTCACCTCCTGTGTCCAAAATAAGCTTAGAATGGTGAGAGAAAGCCAAAATGGACACTGTTGAATACAGACAAATTATCTTAAGAAACTTCATCCAACTACTGTAATTCATCATCTTGAACTATTCTGAGTGTTTTCTGGGCGGAAATGTAAGTCTATCAGTCCATGGTAACACATTTCACCTCCTGTGTCCAAAATAAGCTTAGAATGGTGAGAGAAAGCCAAAATGGACACTGTTGAATACAGACAAATTATCTTAAGAAACTTCATCCAACTACTGTAATTCATCATCTTTAACTATTCTGAGTGTTTTCTGGGCGGAAATGTAAGTCTATCAGTCCATGGTAACACATTTCACCTCCTGTGTCTAAAATAGGCTTAGAATGGTGAGGGAAAGCCAAAATGGACACGGTTGAATACAGACAAATTATCTTAAGAAACTTCATCCAACTAATGTAATTCATCATCTTGAACTATTCTGAGTGTTTCCTGTACAGAAGTTCAGCTTTGCCAGCCCCTGGAAAGACAATTCACCTCCTGTGTCTAAAATAGGCTGGTGAGAATGGTGAATTAGAATGGAGAATTAGAATGGTGAGAGAAAGCCAAAATGGACACTGTTGAATACAGACAAATTATCTTAAGAAACTTGATCTTAGTGATGTAATTCATCATCTTTAACTATTCTGAGTGTTTTCTGGGCGGAAATGTAAGTCTATCAGTCCATGGTAACACATTTCACCTCCTGTGTCCAAAATAAGCTTAGAATGGTGAGAGAAAGCCAAAATGGACACTGTTGAATACAGACAAATTATCTTAAGAAACTTGATCTTACTAATGTAATTCATCATCTTTAACTATTCTGAGTGTTTTCTGGGCGGAAATGTAAGTCTATCAGTCCATGGTAACACATTTCACCTCCTGTGTCTAAAATAGGCTTAGAATGGTGAGAGAAAGCCAAAATGGACACTGTTGAATACAGACAAATTATCTTAAGAAACTTGATCTTACTAATGTAATTCATCATCTTTAACTATTCTGAGTGTTTTCTGGGCGGAAATGTAAGTCTATCAGTCCATGGTAACACATTTCACCTCCTGTGTCCAAAATAAGCTTAGAATGGTGAGAGAAAGCCAAAATGGACACTGTTTAATACAGACAAATTATCTTAAGAAACTTGATCTTACTAATGTAATTCATCATCTTTAACTATTCTGAGTGTTTCCTGTACAGAAGTTCAGGTTTGCCAGCCCCTGGAAAGACAATTCACCTCCTGTGTCTAAAATAGGCTGGTGAGAATGGTGAATTAGAATGGACAATTAGAATGGTGAGAGAAAGCCAAAATGGACACTGTTGAATACAGACAAATTATCTTAAGAAACTTGATCTTACTAATGTAATTCATCATCTTTAACTATTCTGAGTGTTTCCTGTACAGAAGTTCAGGTTTGCCAGCCCCTGGAAAGACAATTCACCTCCTGTGTCTAAAATAGGCTGGTGAGAATGGTGAATTAGAATGGACAATTAGAATGGTGAGAGAAAGCCAAAATGGACACTGTTGAATACAGACAAATTATCTTAAGAAACTTGATCTTACTAATGTAATTCATCATCTTTAACTATTCTCAGTGTTTTCTGGGCGGAAATGTAAGTCTATCAGTCCATGGTAACACATTTCACCTCCTGTGTCTAAAATAGGCTTAGAATGGTGAGAGAAAGCCAAAATGGACACTGTTGAATACAGACAAATTATCTTAAGAAACTTCATCCAACTACTGTAATTCATCATCTTGAACTATTCTGAGTGTTTCCTGTACAGAAGTTCAGGTTTGCCAGCCCCTGGAAAGACAATTCACCTCCTGTGTCTAAAATAGGCTGGTGAGAATGGTGAATTAGAATGGAGAATTAGAATGGTGAGAGAAAGCCAAAATGGACACTGTTGAATACAGACAAATTATCTTAAGAAACTTGATCTTACTAATGTAATTCATCATCTTGAACTATTCTGAGTGTTTTCTGGGCGGAAATGTAAGTCTATCAGTCCATGGTAAGACATTTCACCTCCTGTGTCCAAAATAAGCTTAGAATGGTGAGAGAAAGCCAAAATGGACACTGTTGAATACAGACAAATTATCTTAAGAAACTTGATCTTACTAATGTAATTCATCATCTTTAACTATTCTGAGTGTTTTCTGGGCGGAAATGTAAGTCTATCAGTCCATGGTAACACATTTCACCTCCTGTGCCTAAAATAGGCTTAGAATGGTGAGAGAAAGCCAAAATGGACACTGTTTAATACAGACAAATTATCTTAAGAAACTTGATCTTACTAATGTAATTAATCATCTTTAACTATTCTGAGTGTTTTCTGGGCGGAAATGTAAGTCTATCAGTCCATGGTAACACATTTCACCTCCTGTGTCTAAAATAGGCTTAGAATGGTGAGAGAAAGCCAAAATGGACACTGTTGAATACAGACAAATTATCTTAAGAAACTTGATCTTACTAATGTAATTCATCATCTTTAACTATTCTGAGTGTTTTCTGGGCGGAAATGTAAGTCTATCAGTCCATGGTAACACATTTCACCTCCTGTGTCCAAAATAAGCTTAGAATGGTGAGAGAAAGCCAAAATGGACACGGTTGAATACAGACAAATTATCTTAAGAAACTTGATCTTACTAATGTAATTCATCATCTTTAACTATTCTGAGTGTTTTCTGGGCGGAAATGTAAGTCTATCAGTCCATGGTAACACATTTCACCTCCTGTGTCCAAAATAAGCTTAGAATGGTGAGAGAAAGCCAAAATGGACACTGTTTAATACAGACAAATTATCTTAAGAAACTTGATCTTACTAATGTAATTCATCATCTTTAACTATTCTGAGTGTTTCCTGTACAGAAGTTCAGGTTTGCCAGCCCCTGGAAAGACAATTCACCTCCTGTGTCTAAAATAGGCTGGTGAGAATGGTGAATTAGAATGGACAATTAGAATGGTGAGAGAAAGCCAAAATGGACACTGTTGAATACAGACAAATTATCTTAAGAAACTTGATCTTACTAATGTAATTCATCATCTTTAACTATTCTGAGTGTTTCCTGTACAGAAGTTCAGGTTTGCCAGCCCCTGGAAAGACAATTCACCTCCTGTGTCTAAAATAGGCTGGTGAGAATGGTGAATTAGAATGGACAATTAGAATGGTGAGAGAAAGCCAAAATGGACACTGTTGAATACAGACAAATTATCTTAAGAAACTTGATCTTACTAATGTAATTCATCATCTTTAACTATTCTCAGTGTTTTCTGGGCGGAAATGTAAGTCTATCAGTCCATGGTAACACATTTCACCTCCTGTGTCTAAAATAGGCTTAGAATGGTGAGAGAAAGCCAAAATGGACACTGTTGAATACAGACAAATTATCTTAAGAAACTTCATCCAACTACTGTAATTCATCATCTTGAACTATTCTGAGTGTTTCCTGTACAGAAGTTCAGGTTTGCCAGCCCCTGGAAAGACAATTCACCTCCTGTGTCTAAAATAGGCTGGTGAGAATGGTGAATTAGAATGGAGAATTAGAATGGTGAGAGAAAGCCAAAATGGACACTGTTGAATACAGACAAATTATCTTAAGAAACTTGATCTTACTAATGTAATTCATCATCTTGAACTATTCTGAGTGTTTTCTGGGCGGAAATGTAAGTCTATCAGTCCATGGTAAGACATTTCACCTCCTGTGTCCAAAATAAGCTGAGAATGGTGAGAGAAAGCCAAAATGGACACTGTTGAATACAGACAAATTATCTTAAGAAACTTGATCTTACTAATGTAATTCATCATCTTTAACTATTCTGAGTGTTTTCTGGGCGGAAATGTAAGTCTATCAGTCCATGGTAACACATTTCACCTCCTGTGCCTAAAATAGGCTTAGAATGGTGAGAGAAAGCCAAAATGGACACTGTTTAATACAGACAAATTATCTTAAGAAACTTGATCTTACTAATGTAATTCATCATCTTTAACTATTCTGAGTGTTTTCTGGGCGGAAATGTAAGTCTATCAGTCCATGGTAACACATTTCACCTCCTGTGTCTAAAATAGGCTTAGAATGGTGAGAGAAAGCCAAAATGGACACTGTTGAATACAGACAAATTATCTTAAGAAACTTGATCTTACTAATGTAATTCATCATCTTTAACTATTCTGAGTGTTTTCTGGGCGGAAATGTAAGTCTATCAGTCCATGGTAACACATTTCACCTCCTGTGTCCAAAATAAGCTTAGAATGGTGAGAGAAAGCCAAAATGGACACTATTGAATACAGACAAATTATCTTAAGAAACTTGATCTTACTAATGTAATTCATCATCTTTAACTATTCTGAGTGTTTTCTGGGTGGAAATGTAAGTCTATCAGTCCATGGTAACACATTTCACCTCCTGTGTCTAAAATAGGCTGCTTAGAATGGTGAGAGAAAGCCAAAATGGACACTGTTGAATACAGACAAATTATCTTAAGAAACTTGATCTTACTAATGTAATTCATCATCTTTAACTATTCTGAGTGTTTCCTGTACAGAAGTTCAGGTTTGCCAGCCCCTGGAAAGACAATTCACCTCCTGTGTCTAAAATAGGCTGGTGAGAATGGTGAATTAGAATGGAGAATTAGAATGGTGAGAGAAAGCCAAAATGGACACTGTTGAATACAGACAAATTATCTTAAGAAACTTGATCTTACTAATGTAATTCATCATCTTTAACTATTCTGAGTGTTTCCTGTACAGAAGTTCAGGTTTGCCAGCCCCTGGAAAGACAATTCACCTCCTGTGTCTAAAATAGGCTGGTGAGAATGGTGAATTAGAATGGAGAATTAGAATGGTGAGAGAAAGCCAAAATGGACACTGTTGAATACAGACAAATTATCTTAAGAAACTTGATCTTACTAATGTAATTCATCATCTTTAACTATTCTGAGTGTTTTCTGGGCGGAAATGTAAGTCTATCAGTCCATGGTAACACATTTCACCTCCTGTGTCCAAAATAAGCTTAGAATGGTGAGAGAAAGCCAAAATGGACACTGTTGAATACAGACAAATTATCTTAAGAAACTTCATCCAACTACTGTAATTCATCATCTTGAACTATTCTGAGTGTTTCCTGTACAGAAGTTCAGGTTTGCCAGCCCCTGGAAAGACAATTCACCTCCTGTGTCTAAAATAGGCTGGTGAGAATGGTGAATTAGAATGGAGAATTAGAATGGTGAGAGAAAGCCAAAATGGACACTGTTGAATACAGACAAATTATCTTAAGAAACTTGATCTTACTAATGTAATTCATCATCTTTAACTATTCTGAGTGTTTTCTGGGCGGAAATGTAAGTCTATCAGTCCATGGTAACACATTTCACCTCCTGTGTCCAAAATAAGCTTAGAATGGTGAGAGAAGTCTAAAGTCTAAAGTCTAAAGTCTAAAGAAAGCCAAAATGGACA
The DNA here is from genome assembly GCF_042242105.1 of Pempheris klunzingeri. Classification (NCBI taxonomy): domain Eukaryota; kingdom Metazoa; phylum Chordata; class Actinopteri; order Acropomatiformes; family Pempheridae; genus Pempheris; species Pempheris klunzingeri. The sequence goes on from NC_092029.1 coordinate 22,861,908, forward strand.
CTGTTGAATACAGACAAATTATCTTAAGAAACTTCATCCAACTACTGTAATTCATCATCTTGAACTATTCTGAGTGTTTTCTGGGCGGAAATGTAAGTCTATCAGTCCATGGAAACACATTTCACCTCCTGTGTCTAAAATAGGCTTAGAATGGTGAGGGAAAGCCAAAATGGACACGGTTGAATACAGACAAATTATCTTAAGAAACTTGATCTTACTAATGTAATTCATCATCTTTAACTATTCTGAGCGTTTTCTGGGCGGAAATGTAAGTCTATCAGTCCATGGTAACACATTTCACCTCCTGTGTCTAAAATAGGCTTAGAATGGTGAGAGAAAGCCAAAATGGACACTGTTGAATACAGACAAATTATCTTAAGAAACTTGATCTTACTAATGTAATTCATCATCTTTAACTATTCTGAGTGTTTTCTGGGCGGAAATGTAAGTCTATCAGTCCATGGTAACACATTTCACCTCCTGTGTCTAAAATAGGCTTAGAATGGTGAGAGAAAGCCAAAATGGACACTGTTGAATACAGACAAATTATCTTAAGAAACTTGATCTTACTAATGTAATTCATCATCTTTAACTATTCTGAGTGTTTTCTGGGCGGAAATGTAAGTCTATCAGTCCATGGTAACACATTTCACCTCCTGTGTCCAAAATAAGCTTAGAATGGTGAGAGAAAGCCAAAATGGACACTGTTGAATACAGACAAATTATCTTAAGAAACTTGATCTTACTAATGTAATTCATCATCTTGAACTATTCTGAGTGTTTTCTGGGCGGAAATGTAAGTCTATCAGTCCATGGTAACACATTTCACCTCCTGTGTCCAAAATAAGCTTAGAATGGTGAGAGAAAGCCAAAATGGACACTGTTGAATACAGACAAATTATCTTAAGAAACTTCATCCAACTACTGTAATTCATCATCTTGAACTATTCTGAGTGTTTCCTGTACAGAAGTTCAGGTTTGCCAGCCCCTGGAAAGACAACTCACCTCCTGTGTCTAAAATAGGCTGGTGAGAATGGTGAATTAGAATGGTGAGAGAAAGCCAAAATGGACACTGTTGAATACAGACAAATTATCTTAAGAAACTTGATCCAACTACTTTAATTCATCATCTTTAACTATTCTGAGTGTTTTCTGGGCGGAAATGTAAGTCTATCAGTCCATGGTAACACATTTCACCTCCTGTGTCTAAAATAGGCTTAGAATGGTGAGAGAAAGCCAAAATGGACACTGTTGAATACAGACAAATTATCTTAAGAAACTTGATCTTACTAATGTAATTCATCATCTTTAACTATTCTGAGTGTTTTCTGGGCGGAAATGTAAGTCTATCAGTCCATGGTAACACATTTCACCTCCTGTGTCCAAAATAAGCTTAGAATGGTGAGAGAAAGCCAAAATGGACACTGTTGAATACAGACAAATTATCTTAAGAAACTTGATCTTACTAATGTAATTCATCATCTTTAACTATTCTGAGTGTTTTCTGGGCGGAAATGTAAGTCTATCAGTCCATGGTAACACATTTCACCTCCTGTGTCCAAAATAAGCTTAGAATGGTGAGAGAAAGCCAAAATGGACACTGTTGAATACAGACAAATTATCTTAAGAAACTTCATCCGACTACTGTAATTCATCATCTTGAACTACTCTGAGTGTTTCCTGTTCAGAAGTTCAGGTTTGCCAGCCCCTGGAAAGACAATTCACCTCCTGTGTCTAAAATAGGCTGGTGAGAATGGTGAATTAGAATGGAGAATTAGAATGGTGAGAGAAAGCCAAAATGGACACTGTTGAATACAGACAAATTATCTTAAGAAATTTCATCCAACTACTGTAATTCATCATCTTGAACTATTCTGAGTGTTTCCTGTACAGAAGTTCAGGTTTGCCAGCCCCTGGAAAGACAATTCACCTCCTGTGTCTAAAATAGGCTGGTGAGAATGGTGAATTAGAATGGAGAATTAGAATGGTGAGAGAAAGCCAAAATGGACACTGTTGAATACAGACAAATTATCTTAAGAAACTTCGTCCAACTACTGTAATTCATCATCTTGAACTATTCTGAGTGTTTCCTGTACAGAAGTTCAGGTTTGCCAGCCCCTGGAAAGACAATTCACCTCCTGTGTCTAAAATAGGCTGGTGAGAATGGTGAATTAGAATGGTGAGAGAAAGCCAAAATGGACACTGTTGAATACAGACAAATTATCTTAAGAAACTTCATCCAACTACTGTAATTCATCATCTTGAACTATTCTGAGTGTTTCCTGTACAGAAGTTCAGGTTTGCCAGCCCCTGGAAAGACAATTCACCTCCTGTGTCTAAAATAGGCTGGTGAGAATGGTGAGAGAAAGCCAAAATGGACACTGTTGAATACAGACAAATTATCTTAAGAAACTTCATCCAACTACTGTAATTCATCATCTTGAACTATTCTGAGTGTTTCCTGTACAGAAGTTCAGGTTTGCCAGCCCCTGGAAAGACAATTCACCTCCTGTGTCTAAAATAGGCTGGTGAGAATGGTGAATTAGAATGGAGAATTAGAATGGTGAGAGAAAGCCAAAATGGACACTGTTGAATACAGACAAATTATCTTAAGAAACTTGATCTTACTAATGTAATTCATCATCTTTAACTATTCTGAGTGTTTTCTGGGCGGAAATGTAAGTCTATCAGTCCATGGTAACACATTTCACCTCCTGTGTCCAAAATAATCTTAGAATGGTGAGAGAAAGCCAAAATGGACACTGTTGAATACAGACAAATTATCTTAAGAAACTTCATCCAACTACTGTAATTCATCATCTTGAACTATTCTGAGTGTTTTCTGGGCGGAAATGTAAGTCTATCAGTCCATGGTAACACATTTCACCTCCTGTGTCTAAAATAGGCTTAGAATGGTGAGAGAAAGCCAAAATGGACACTGTTGAATACAGACAAATTATCTTAAGAAACTTGATCTTACTAATGTAATTCATCATCTTTAACTATTCTGAGTGTTTTCTGGGCGGAAATGTAAGTCTATCAGTCCATGGTAACACATTTCACCTCCTGTGTCCAAAATAAGCTTAGAATGGTGAGAGAAAGCCAAAATGGACACTGTTGAATACAGACAAATTATCTTAAGAAACTTGATCTTACTAATGTAATTCATCATCTTTAACTATTCTGAGTGTTTTCTGGGCGGAAATGTAAGTCTATCAGTCCATGGTAACACATTTCACCTCCTGTGTCCAAAATAAGCTTAGAATGGTGAGAGAAAGCCAAAATGGACACTGTTGAATACAGACAAATTATCTTAAGAAACTTCATCCAACTACTGTAATTCATCATCTTGAACTACTCTGAGTGTTTCCTGTTCAGAAGTTCAGGTTTGCCAGCCCCTGGAAAGACAATTCACCTCCTGTGTCTAAAATAGGCTGGTGAGAATGGTGAATTAGAATGGAGAATTAGAATGGTGAGAGAAAGCCAAAATGGACACTGTTGAATACAGACAAATTATCTTAAGAAATTTCATCCAACTACTGTAATTCATCATCTTGAACTATTCTGAGTGTTTCCTGTACAGAAGTTCAGGTTTGCCAGCCCCTGGAAAGACAATTCACCTCCTGTGTCTAAAATAGGCTGGTGAGAATGGTGAATTAGAATGGAGAATTAGAATGGTGAGAGAAAGCCAAAATGGACACTGTTGAATACAGACAAATTATCTTAAGAAACTTCGTCCAACTACTGTAATTCATCATCTTGAACTATTCTGAGTGTTTCCTGTACAGAAGTTCAGGTTTGCCAGCCCCTGGAAAGACAATTCACCTCCTGTGTCTAAAATAGGCTGGTGAGAATGGTGAATTAGAATGGTGAGAGAAAGCCAAAATGGACACTGTTGAATACAGACAAATTATCTTAAGAAACTTCATCCAACTACTGTAATTCATCATCTTGAACTATTCTGAGTGTTTCCTGTACAGAAGTTCAGGTTTGCCAGCCCCTGGAAAGACAATTCACCTCCTGTGTCTAAAATAGGCTGGTGAGAATGGTGAGAGAAAGCCAAAATGGACACTGTTGAATACAGACAAATTATCTTAAGAAACTTCATCCAACTACTGTAATTCATCATCTTGAACTATTCTGAGTGTTTCCTGTACAGAAGTTCAGGTTTGCCAGCCCCTGGAAAGACAATTCACCTCCTGTGTCTAAAATAGGCTGGTGAGAATGGTGAATTAGAATGGAGAATTAGAATGGTGAGAGAAAGCCAAAATGGACACTGTTGAATACAGACAAATTATCTTAAGAAACTTGATCTTACTAATGTAATTCATCATCTTTAACTATTCTGAGTGTTTTCTGGGCGGAAATGTAAGTCTATCAGTCCATGGTAACACATTTCACCTCCTGTGTCCAAAATAATCTTAGAATGGTGAGAGAAAGCCAAAATGGACACTGTTGAATACAGACAAATTATCTTAAGAAACTTCATCCAACTACTGTAATTCATCATCTTGAACTATTCTGAGTGTTTTCTGGGCGGAAATGTAAGTCTATCAGTCCATGGTAACACATTTCACCTCCTGTGTCTAAAATAGGCTTAGAATGGTGAGGGAAAGCCAAAATGGACACTGTTGAATACAGACAAATTATCTTAAGAAACTTGATCTTACTAATGTAATTCATCATCTTTAACTATTCTGAGTGTTTTCTGGGCGGAAATGTAAGTCTATCAGTCCATGGTAACACATTTCACCTCCTGTGTCTAAAATAGGCTTAGAATGGTGAGAGAAAGCCAAAATGGACACTGTTGAATACAGACAAATTATCTTAAGAAACTTCATCCAACTACTGTAATTCATCATCTTGAACTATTCTGAGTGTTTCCTGTACAGAAGTTCAGGTTTGCCAGCCCCTGGAAAGACAATTCACCTCCTGTGTCTAAAACAGGCTTAGAATGGTGAGAGAAAGCCAAAATGGACACTGTTGAATACAGACAAATTATCTTAAGAAACTTCATCCAACTACTGTAATTCATCATCTTGAACTATTCTGAGTGTTTTCTGGGCGGAAATGTAACTCTATCAGTCCATGGTAACACATTTCACCTCCTGTGTCTAAAATAGGCTTAGAATGGTGAGAGAAAGCCAAAATGGACACTGTTGAATACAGACAAATTATCTTAAGAAATTTCATCCAACTACTGTAATTCATCATCTTGAACTATTCTGAGTGTTTCCTGTTCAGAAGTTCAGGTTTGCCAGCCCCTGGAAAGACAATTCACCTCCTGTGTCTAAAATAGGCTGGTGAGAATGGTGAATTAGAATGGAGAATTAGAATGGTGAGAGAAAGCCAAAATGGACACTGTTGAATACAGACAAATTATCTTAAGAAACTTCATCCAACTACTGTAATTCATCATCTTTAACTATTCTGAGTGTTTTCTGGGCGGAAATGTAAGTCTATCAGTCCATGGTAACACATTTCACCTCCTGTGTCTAAAATAGGCTTAGAATGGTGAGAGAAAGCCAAAATGGACACTGTTGAATACAGACAAATTATCTTAAGAAACTTCATCCAACTACTGTAATTCATCATCTTGAACTATTCTGAGTGTTTCCTGTACAGAAGTTCAGCTTTGCCAGCCCCTGGAAAGACAATTCACCTCCTGTGTCTAAAATAGGCTGGTGAGAATGGTGAATTAGAATGGAGAATTAGAATGGTGAGAGAAAGCCAAAATGGACACTGTTGAATACAGACAAATTATCTTAAGAAACTTCATCCAACTACTGTAATTCATCATCTTGAACTATTCTGAGTGTTTCCTGTACAGAAGTTCAGCTTTGCCAGCCCCTGGAAAGACAATTCACCTCCTGTGTCTAAAATAGGCTGGTAAGAATGGTGAATTAGAATGGAGAATTAGAATGGTGAGAGAAAGCCAAAATGGACACTGTTGAATACAGACAAATTATCTTAAGAAACTTCATCCAACTACTGTAATTCATCATCTTGAACTATTCTGAGTGTTTCCTGTACAGAAGTTCAGCTTTGCCAGCCCCTGGAAAGACAATTCACCTCCTGTGTCTAAAATAGGCTGGTGAGAATGGTGAATTAGAATGGAGAATTAGAATGGTGAGAGAAAGCCAAAATGGACACTGTTGAATACAGACAAATTATCTTAAGAAACTTGATCTTACTAATGTAATTCATCATCTTGAACTATTCTGAGTGTTTTCTGGGCGGAAATGTAAGTCTATCAGTCCATGGTAACAAATTTCACCTCCTGTGTCTAAAATGCGCTTAGAATGGTGAGAGAAAGCCAAAATGGACACTGTTGAATACAGACAAATTATCTTAAGAAACTTGATCTTACTAATGTAATTCATCATCTTTAAGTATTCTGAGTGTTTTCTGGGCGGAAATGTAAGTCTATCAGTCCATGGTAACACATTTCACCTCCTGTGTCTAAAATGCGCTTAGAATGGTGAGAGAAAGCCAAAATGGACACTGTTGAATACAGACAAATTATCTTAAGAAACTTCATCCAACTACTGTAATTCATCATCTTGAACTATTCTGAGTGTTTCCTGTACAGAAGTTCATGTTTGCCAGCCCCTGGAAAGACAACGATCCTGTGTCTAAAATAGGCTGGTGAGAATGGTGAATTAGAATGGAGAATTAGAATGGTGAGAGAAAGCCAAAATGGACACTGTTGAATACAGACAAATTATCTTAAGAAACTTGATCTTACTAATGTAATTCATCATCTTTAACTATTCTGAGTGTTTTCTGGGCGGAAATGTAAGTCTATCAGTCCATGGTAACACATTTCACCTCCTGTGTCTAAAATGCGCTTAGAATGGTGAGAGAAAGCCAAAATGGACACTGTTGAATACAGACAAATTATCTTAAGAAACTTCATCCAACTACTGTAATTCATCATCTTGAACTATTCTGAGTGTTTCCTGTACAGAAGTTCATGTTTGCCAGCCCCTGGAAAGACAACGATCCTGTGTCTAAAATAGGCTGGTGAGAATGGTGAATTAGAATGGAGAATTAGAATGGTGAGAGAAAGCCAAAATGGACACTGTTGAATACAGACAAATTATCTTAAGAAACTTGATCTTACTAATGTAATTCATCATCTTGAACTATTCTGAGTGTTTTCTGGGCGGAAATGTAAGTCTATCAGTCCATGGTAACACATTTCACCTCCTGTGTCTAAAATAAGCTTAGAATGGTGAGAGAAAGCCAAAATGGACACTGTTGAATACAGACAAATTATCTTAAGAAACTTCATCCAACTACTGTAATTCATCATCTTGAACTATTCTGAGTGTTTCCTGTACAGAAGTTCATGTTTGCCAGCCCCTGGAAAGACAACGATCCTGTGTCTAAAATAGGCTGGTGAGAATGGTGAATTAGAATGGAGAATTAGAATGGTGAGAGAAAGCCAAAATGGACACTGTTGAATACAGACAAATTATCTTAAGAAACTTGATCTTACTAATGTAATTCATCATCTTGAACTATTCTGAGTGTTTTCTGGGCGGAAATGTAAGTCTATCAGTCCATGGTAACAAATTTCACCTCCTGTGTCTAAAATACGCTTAGAATGGTGAGAGAAAGCCAAAATGGACACTGTTGAATACAAACAAATTATCTTAAGTAACTTGATCTTACTAATGTAATTCATCATCTTGAACTATTCTGAGTGTTTTCTGGGCGGAAATGTAAGTCTATCAGTCCATGGTAACACATTTCACCTCCTGTGTCTAAAATAAGCTTAGAATGGTGAGAGAAAGCAAAAATGGACACTGTTGAATACAGACAAATTATCTTAAGAAACTTCATCCAACTACTGTAATTCATCATCTTGAACTATTCTGAGTGTTTCCTGTACAGAAGTTCAGCTTTGCCAGCCCCTGGAAAGACAATTCACCTCCTGTGTCTAAAATAGGCTGGTGAGAATGGTGAATTAGAATGGAGAATTAGAATGGTGAGAGAAAGCCAAAATGGACACTGTTGAATACAGACAAATTATCTTAAGAAACTTGATCTTACTAATGTAATTCATCATCTTGAACTATTCTGAGTGTTTTCTGGGCGGAAATGTAAGTCTATCAGTCCATGGTAACAAATTTCACCTCCTGTGTCTAAAATACGCTTAGAATGGTGAGAGAAAGCCAAAATGGACACTGTTGAATACAGACAAATTATCTTAAGAAACTTGATCTTACTAATGTAATTCATCATCTTGAACTATTCTGAGTGTTTTCTGGGCGGAAATGTAAGTCTATCAGTCCATGGTAACACATTTCACCTCCTGTGTCTAAAATAAGCTTAGAATGGTGAGAGAAAGCCAAAATGGACACTGTTGAATACAGACAAATTATCTTAAGAAACTTCATCCAACTACTGTAATTCATCATCTTGAACTATTCTGAGTGTTTCCTGTACAGAAGTTCAGCTTTGCCAGCCCCTGGAAAGACAATTCACCTCCTGTGTCTAAAATAGGCTGGTGAGAATGGTGAATTAGAATGGAGAATTAGAATGGTGAGAGAAAGCCAAAATGGACACTGTTGAATACAGACAAATTATCTTAAGAAACTTCATCCAACTACTGTAATTCATCATCTTGAACTATTCTGAGTGTTTCCTGTACAGAAGTTCAGCTTTGCCAGCCCCTGGGAAGACAATTCACCTCCTGTGTCTAAAATAGGCTGGTGAGAATGGTGAATTAGAATGGAGAATTAGAATGGTGAGAGAAAGCCAAAATGGACACTGTTGAATACAGACAAATTATCTTAAGAAACTTCATCCAACTACTGTAATTCATCATCTTGAACTATTCTGAGTGTTTCCTGTACAGAAGTTCAGCTTTGCCAGCCCCTGGAAAGACAATTCACCTCCTGTGTCTAAAATAGGCTGGTGAGAATGGTGAATTAGAATGGAGAATTAGAATGGTGAGAGAAAGCCAAAATGGACACTGTTGAATACAGACAAATTATCTTAAGAAACTTCATCCAACTACTGTAATTCATCATCTTGAACTATTCTGAGTGTTTCCTGTACAGAAGTTCAGCTTTGCCAGCCCCTGGAAAGACAATTCACCTCCTGTGTCTAAAATAGGCTGGTGAGAATGGTGAATTAGAATGGAGAATTAGAATGGTGAGAGAAAGCCAAAATGGACACTGTTGAATACAGACAAATTATCTTAAGAAACTTCATCCAACTACTGTAATTCATCATCTTGAACTATTCTGAGTGTTTCCTGTACAGAAGTTCAGGTTTGCCAGCCCCTGGAAAGACAATTCACCTCCTGTGTCTAAAAGAGGCTGGTGAGAATGGTGAATTAGAATGGAGAATTAGAATGGTGAGAGAAAGCCAAAATGGACACTGTTGAATACAGACAAATTATCTTAAGAAACTTGATCTTACTAATGTAATTCATCATCTTTAACTATTCTGAGTGTTTTCTGGGCGGAAATGTAAGTCTATCAGTCCATGGTAACACATTTCACCTCCTGTGTCCAAAATAAGCTTAGAATGGTGAGAGAAAGCCAAAATGGACACTGTTGAATACAGACAAATTATCTTAAGAAACTTCATCCAACTACTGTAATTCATCATCTTGAACTATTCTGAGTGTTTTCTGGGCGGAAATGTAAGTCTATCAGTCCATGGTAACACATTTCACCTCCTGTGTCTAAAATAGGCTTAGAATGGTGAGGGAAAGCCAAAATGGACACTGTTGAATACAGACAAATTATCTTAAGAAACTTGATCTTACTAATGTAATTCATCATCTTTAACTATTCTGAGTGTTTTCTGGGCGGAAATGTAAGTCTATCAGTCCATGGTAACACATTTCACCTCCTGTGTCTAAAATAGGCTTAGAATGGTGAGAGAAAGCCAAAATGGACACTGTTGAATACAGACAAATTATCTTAAGAAACTTCATCCAACTACTGTAATTCATCATCTTGAACTATTCTGAGTGTTTCCTGTACAGAAGTTCAGGTTTGCCAGCCCCTGGAAAGACAATTCACCTCCTGTGTCTAAAACAGGCTTAGAATGGTGAGAGAAAGCCAAAATGGACACTGTTGAATACAGACAAATTATCTTAAGAAACTTCATCCAACTACTGTAATTCATCATCTTGAACTATTCTGAGTGTTTTCTGGGCGGAAATGTAACTCTATCAGTCCATGGTAACACATTTCACCTCCTGTGTCTAAAATAGGCTTAGAATGGTGAGAGAAAGCCAAAATGGACACTGTTGAATACAGACAAATTATCTTAAGATATTTCATCCAACTACTGTAATTCATCATCTTGAACTATTCTGAGTGTTTCCTGTTCAGAAGTTCAGGTTTGCCAGCCCCTGGAAAGACAATTCACCTCCTGTGTCTAAAATAGGCTGGTGAGAATGGTGAATTAGAATGGAGAATTAGAATGGTGAGAGAAAGCCAAAATGGACACTGTTGAATACAGACAAATTATCTTAAGAAACTTCATCCAACTACTGTAATTCATCATCTTGAACTATTCTGAGTGTTTTCTGGGCGGAAATGTAAGTCTATCAGTCCATGGTAACACATTTCACCTCCTGTGTCTAAAATAGGCTTAGAATGGTGAGAGAAAGCCAAAATGGACACTGTTGAATACAGACAAATTATCTTAAGAAACTTCATCCAACTACTGTAATTCATCATCTTGAACTATTCTGAGTGTTTCCTGTACAGAAGTTCAGCTTTGCCAGCCCCTGGAAAGACAATTCACCTCCTGTGTCTAAAATAGGCTGGTGAGAATGGTGAATTAGAATGGAGAATTAGAATGGTGAGAGAAAGCCAAAATGGACACTGTTGAATACAGACAAATTATCTTAAGAAACTTCATCCAACTACTGTAATTCATCATCTTGAACTATTCTGAGTGTTTCCTGTACAGAAGTTCAGCTTTGCCAGCCCCTGGAAAGACAATTCACCTCCTGTGTCTAAAATAGGCTGGTAAGAATGGTGAATTAGAATGGAGAATTAGAATGGTGAGAGAAAGCCAAAATGGACACTGTTGAATACAGACAAATTATCTTAAGAAACTTCATCCAACTACTGTAATTCATCATCTTGAACTATTCTGAGTGTTTCCTGTACAGAAGTTCAGCTTTGCCAGCCCCTGGAAAGACAATTCACCTCCTGTGTCTAAAATAGGCTGGTGAGAATGGTGAATTAGAATGGAGAATTAGAATGGTGAGAGAAAGCCAAAATGGACACTGTTGAATACAGACAAATTATCTTAAGAAACTTGATCTTACTAATGTAATTCATCATCTTGAACTATTCTGAGTGTTTTCTGGGCGGAAATGTAAGTCTATCAGTCCATGGTAACAAATTTCACCTCCTGTGTCTAAAATGCGCTTAGAATGGTGAGAGAAAGCCAAAATGGACACTGTTGAATACAGACAAATTATCTTAAGAAACTTGATCTTACTAATGTAATTCATCATCTTTAAGTATTCTGAGTGTTTTCTGGGCGGAAATGTAAGTCTATCAGTCCATGGTAACACATTTCACCTCCTGTGTCTAAAATGCGCTTAGAATGGTGAGAGAAAGCCAAAATGGACACTGTTGAATACAGACAAATTATCTTAAGAAACTTCATCCAACTACTGTAATTCATCATCTTGAACTATTCTGAGTGTTTCCTGTACAGAAGTTCAGCTTTGCCAGCCCCTGGAAAGACAATTCACCTCCTGTGTCTAAAATAGGCTGGTGAGAATGGTGAATTAGAATGGAGAATTAGAATGGTGAGAGAAAGCCAAAATGGACACTGTTGAATACAGACAAATTATCTTAAGAAACTTGATCTTACTAATGTAATTCATCATCTTTAACTATTCTGAGTGTTTTCTGGGCGGAAATGTAAGTCTATCAGTCCATGGTAACACATTTCACCTCCTGTGTCTAAAATGCGCTTAGAATGGTGAGAGAAAGCCAAAATGGACACTGTTGAATACAGACAAATTATCTTAAGAAACTTCATCCAACTACTGTAATTCATCATCTTGAACTATTCTGAGTGTTTCCTGTACAGAAGTTCATGTTTGCCAGCCCCTGGAAAGACAACGATCCTGTGTCTAAAATAGGCTGGTGAGAATGGTGAATTAGAATGGAGAATTAGAATGGTGAGAGAAAGCCAAAATGGACACTGTTGAATACAGACAAATTATCTTAAGAAACTTGATCTTACTAATGTAATTCATCATCTTGAACTATTCTGAGTGTTTTCTGGGCGGAAATGTAAGTCTATCAGTCCATGGTAACACATTTCACCTCCTGTGTCTAAAATAAGCTTAGAATGGTGAGAGAAAGCCAAAATGGACACTGTTGAATACAGACAAATTATCTTAAGAAACTTCATCCAACTACTGTAATTCATCATCTTGAACTATTCTGAGTGTTTCCTGTACAGAAGTTCATGTTTGCCAGCCCCTGGAAAGACAACGATCCTGTGTCTAAAATAGGCTGGTGAGAATGGTGAATTAGAATGGAGAATTAGAATGGTGAGAGAAAGCCAAAATGGACACTGTTGAATACAGACAAATTATCTTAAGAAACTTGATCTTACTAATGTAATTCATCATCTTGAACTATTCTGAGTGTTTTCTGGGCGGAAATGTAAGTCTATCAGTCCATGGTAACAAATTTCACCTCCTGTGTCTAAAATACGCTTAGAATGGTGAGAGAAAGCCAAAATGGACACTGTTGAATACAAACAAATTATCTTAAGTAACTTGATCTTACTAATGTAATTCATCATCTTGAACTATTCTGAGTGTTTTCTGGGCGGAAATGTAAGTCTATCAGTCCATGGTAACACATTTCACCTCCTGTGTCTAAAATAAGCTTAGAATGGTGAGAGAAAGCAAAAATGGACACTGTTGAATACAGACAAATTATCTTAAGAAACTTAATCCAACTACTGTAATTCATCATCTTGAACTATTCTGAGTGTTTCCTGTACAGAAGTTCAGCTTTGCCAGCCCCTGGAAAGACAATTCACCTCCTGTGTCTAAAATAGGCTGGTGAGAATGGTGAATTAGAATGGAGAATTAGAATGGTGAGAGAAAGCCAAAATGGACACTGTTGAATACAGACAAATTATCTTAAGAAACTTGATCTTACTAATGTAATTCATCATCTTGAACTATTCTGAGTGTTTTCTGGGCGGAAATGTAAGTCTATCAGTCCATGGTAACAAATTTCACCTCCTGTGTCTAAAATACGCTTAGAATGGTGAGAGAAAGCCAAAATGGACACTGTTGAATACAGACAAATTATCTTAAGAAACTTGATCTTACTAATGTAATTCATCATCTTGAACTATTCTGAGTGTTTTCTGGGCGGAAATGTAAGTCTATCAGTCCATGGTAACACATTTCACCTCCTGTGTCTAAAATAAGCTTAGAATGGTGAGAGAAAGCCAAAATGGACACTGTTGAATACAGACAAATTATCTTAAGAAACTTCATCCAACTACTGTAATTCATCATCTTGAACTATTCTGAGTGTTTCCTGTACAGAAGTTCAGCTTTGCCAGCCCCTGGAAAGACAATTCACCTCCTGTGTCTAAAATAGGCTGGTGAGAATGGTGAATTAGAATGGAGAATTAGAATGGTGAGAGAAAGCCAAAATGGACACTGTTGAATACAGACAAATTATCTTAAGAAACTTCATCCAACTACTGTAATTCATCATCTTGAACTATTCTGAGTGTTTCCTGTACAGAAGTTCAGCTTTGCCAGCCCCTGGGAAGACAATTCACCTCCTGTGTCTAAAATAGGCTGGTGAGAATGGTGAATTAGAATGGAGAATTAGAATGGTGAGAGAAAGCCAAAATGGACACTGTTGAATACAGACAAATTATCTTAAGAAACTTCATCCAACTACTGTAATTCATCATCTTGAACTATTCTGAGTGTTTCCTGTACAGAAGTTCAGCTTTGCCAGCCCCTGGAAAGACAATTCACCTCCTGTGTCTAAAATAGGCTGGTGAGAATGGTGAATTAGAATGGAGAATTAGAATGGTGAGAGAAAGCCAAAATGGACACTGTTGAATACAGACAAATTATCTTAAGAAACTTCATCCAACTACTGTAATTCATCATCTTGAACTATTCTGAGTGTTTCCTGTACAGAAGTTCAGCTTTGCCAGCCCCTGGAAAGACAATTCACCTCCTGTGTCTAAAATAGGCTGGTGAGAATGGTGAATTAGAATGGAGAATTAGAATGGTGAGAGAAAGCCAAAATGGACACTGTTGAATACAGACAAATTATCTTAAGAAACTTCATCCAACTACTGTAATTCATCATCTTGAACTATTCTGAGTGTTTCCTGTACAGAAGTTCAGGTTTGCCAGCCCCTGGAAAGACAATTCACCTCCTGTGTCTAAAAGAGGCTGGTGAGAATGGTGAATTAGAATGGAGAATTAGAATGGTGAGAGAAAGCCAAAATGGACACTGTTGAATACAGACAAATTATCTTAAGAAACTTGATCTTACTAATGTAATTCATCATCTTTAACTATTCTGAGTGTTTTCTGGGCGGAAATGTAAGTCTATCAGTCCATGGTAACACATTTCACCTCCTGTGTCCAAAATAAGCTTAGAATGGTGAGAGAAAGCCAAAATGGACACTGTTGAATACAGACAAATTATCTTAAGAAACTTCATCCAACTACTGTAATTCATCATCTTGAACTATTCTGAGTGTTTTCTGGGCGGAAATGTAAGTCTATCAGTCCATGGTAACACATTTCACCTCCTGTGTCTAAAATAGGCTTAGAATGGTGAGGGAAAGCCAAAATGGACACTGTTGAATACAGACAAATTATCTTAAGAAACTTGATCTTACTAATGTAATTCATCATCTTTAACTATTCTGAGTGTTTTCTGGGCGGAAATGTAAGTCTATCAGTCCATGGTAACACATTTCACCTCCTGTGTCTAAAATAGGCTTAGAATGGTGAGAGAAAGCCAAAATGGACACTGTTGAATACAGACAAATTATCTTAAGAAACTTCATCCAACTACTGTAATTCATCATCTTGAACTATTCTGAGTGTTTCCTGTACAGAAGTTCAGGTTTGCCAGCCCCTGGAAAGACAATTCACCTCCTGTGTCTAAAACAGGCTTAGAATGGTGAGAGAAAGCCAAAATGGACACTGTTGAATACAGACAAATTATCTTAAGAAACTTCATCCAACTACTGTAATTCATCATCTTGAACTATTCTGAGTGTTTTCTGGGCGGAAATGTAACTCTATCAGTCCATGGTAACACATTTCACCTCCTGTGTCTAAAATAGGCTTAGAATGGTGAGAGAAAGCCAAAATGGACACTGTTGAATACAGACAAATTATCTTAAGAAATTTCATCCAACTACTGTAATTCATCATCTTGAACTATTCTGAGTGTTTCCTGTTCAGAAGTTCAGGTTTGCCAGCCCCTGGAAAGACAATTCACCTCCTGTGTCTAAAATAGGCTGGTGAGAATGGTGAATTAGAATGGAGAATTAGAATGGTGAGAGAAAGCCAAAATGGACACTGTTGAATACAGACAAATTATCTTAAGAAACTTCATCCAACTACTGTAATTCATCATCTTGAACTATTCTGAGTGTTTTCTGGGCGGAAATGTAAGTCTATCAGTCCATGGTAACACATTTCACCTCCTGTGTCTAAAATAGGCTTAGAATGGTGAGAGAAAGCCAAAATGGACACTGTTGAATACAGACAAATTATCTTAAGAAACTTCATCCAACTACTGTAATTCATCATCTTGAACTATTCTGAGTGTTTCCTGTACAGAAGTTCAGCTTTGCCAGCCCCTGGAAAGACAATTCACCTCCTGTGTCTAAAATAGGCTGGTGAGAATGGTGAATTAGAATGGAGAATTAGAATGGTGAGAGAAAGCCAAAATGGACACTGTTGAATACAGACAAATTATCTTAAGAAACTTCATCCAACTACTGTAATTCATCATCTTGAACTATTCTGAGTGTTTCCTGTACAGAAGTTCAGCTTTGCCAGCCCCTGGAAAGACAATTCACCTCCTGTGTCTAAAATAGGCTGGTAAGAATGGTGAATTAGAATGGAGAATTAGAATGGTGAGAGAAAGCCAAAATGGACACTGTTGAATACAGACAAATTATCTTAAGAAACTTCATCCAACTACTGTAATTCATCATCTTGAACTATTCTGAGTGTTTCCTGTACAGAAGTTCAGCTTTGCCAGCCCCTGGAAAGACAATTCACCTCCTGTGTCTAAAATAGGCTGGTGAGAATGGTGAATTAGAATGGAGAATTAGAATGGTGAGAGAAAGCCAAAATGGACACTGTTGAATACAGACAAATTATCTTAAGAAACTTCATCCAACTACTGTAATTCATCATCTTGAACTATTCTGAGTGTTTTCTGGGCGGAAATGTAAGTCTATCAGTCCATGGTAACAAATTTCACCTCCTGTGTCTAAAATGCGCTTAGAATGGTGAGAGAAAGCCAAAATGGACACTGTTGAATACAGACAAATTATCTTAAGAAACTTGATCTTACTAATGTAATTCATCATCTTTAAGTATTCTGAGTGTTTTCTGGGCGGAAATGTAAGTCTATCAGTCCATGGTAACACATTTCACCTCCTGTGTCTAAAATGCGCTTAGAATGGTGAGAGAAAGCCAAAATGGACACTGTTGAATACAGACAAATTATCTTAAGAAACTTCATCCAACTACTGTAATTCATCATCTTGAACTATTCTGAGTGTTTCCTGTACAGAAGTTCATGTTTGCCAGCCCCTGGAAAGACAACGATCCTGTGTCTAAAATAGGCTGGTGAGAATGGTGAATTAGAATGGAGAATTAGAATGGTGAGAGAAAGCCAAAATGGACACTGTTGAATACAGACAAATTATCTTAAGAAACTTGATCTTACTAATGTAATTCATCATCTTTAACTATTCTGAGTGTTTTCTGGGCGGAAATGTAAGTCTATCAGTCCATGGTAACACATTTCACCTCCTGTGTCTAAAATGCGCTTAGAATGGTGAGAGAAAGCCAAAATGGACACTGTTGAATACAGACAAATTATCTTAAGAAACTTCATCCAACTACTGTAATTCATCATCTTGAACTATTCTGAGTGTTTCCTGTACAGAAGTTCATGTTTGCCAGCCCCTGGAAAGACAACGATCCTGTGTCTAAAATAGGCTGGTGAGAATGGTGAATTAGAATGGAGAATTAGAATGGTGAGAGAAAGCCAAAATGGACACTGTTGAATACAGACAAATTATCTTAAGAAACTTGATCTTACTAATGTAATTCATCATCTTTAAGTATTCTGAGTGTTTTCTGGGCGGAAATGTAAGTCTATCAGTCCATGGTAACACATTTCACCTCCTGTGTCTAAAATGCGCTTAGAATGGTGAGAGAAAGCCAAAATGGACACTGTTGAATACAGACAAATTATCTTAAGAAACTTCATCCAACTACTGTAATTCATCATCTTGAACTATTCTGAGTGTTTCCTGTACAGAAGTTCATGTTTGCCAGCCCCTGGAAAGACAACGATCCTGTGTCTAAAATAGGCTGGTGAGAATGGTGAATTAGAATGGAGAATTAGAATGGTGAGAGAAAGCCAAAATGGACACTGTTGAATACAGACAAATTATCTTAAGAAACTTGATCTTACTAATGTAATTCATCATCTTTAACTATTCTGAGTGTTTTCTGGGCGGAAATGTAAGTCTATCAGTCCATGGTAACACATTTCACCTCCTGTGTCTAAAATGCGCTTAGAATGGTGAGAGAAAGCCAAAATGGACACTGTTGAATACAGACAAATTATCTTAAGAAACTTCATCCAACTACTGTAATTCATCATCTTGAACTATTCTGAGTGTTTCCTGTACAGAAGTTCATGTTTGCCAGCCCCTGGAAAGACAACGATCCTGTGTCTAAAATAGGCTGGTGAGAATGGTGAATTAGAATGGAGAATTAGAATGGTGAGAGAAAGCCAAAATGGACACTGTTGAATACAGACAAATTATCTTAAGAAACTTGATCTTACTAATGTAATTCATCATCTTGAACTATTCTGAGTGTTTTCTGGGCGGAAATGTAAGTCTATCAGTCCATGGTAACACATTTCACCTCCTGTGTCTAAAATAAGCTTAGAATGGTGAGAGAAAGCCAAAATGGACACTGTTGAATACAGACAAATTATCTTAAGAAACTTCATCCAACTACTGTAATTCATCATCTTGAACTATTCTGAGTGTTTCCTGTACAGAAGTTCATGTTTGCCAGCCCCTGGAAAGACAACGATCCTGTGTCTAAAATAGGCTGGTGAGAATGGTGAATTAGAATGGAGAATTAGAATGGTGAGAGAAAGCCAAAATGGACACTGTTGAATACAGACAAATTATCTTAAGAAACTTGATCTTACTAATGTAATTCATCATCTTGAACTATTCTGAGTGTTTTCTGGGCGGAAATGTAAGTCTATCAGTCCATGGTAACAAATTTCACCTCCTGTGTCTAAAATACGCTTAGAATGGTGAGAGAAAGCCAAAATGGACACTGTTGAATACAAACAAATTATCTTAAGTAACTTGATCTTACTAATGTAATTCATCATCTTGAACTATTCTGAGTGTTTTCTGGGCGGAAATGTAAGTCTATCAGTCCATGGTAACACATTTCACCTCCTGTGTCTAAAATAAGCTTAGAATGGTGAGAGAAAGCAAAAATGGACACTGTTGAATACAGACAAATTATCTTAAGAAACTTCATCCAACTACTGTAATTCATCATCTTGAACTATTCTGAGTGTTTCCTGTACAGAAGTTCAGCTTTGCCAGCCCCTGGAAAGACAATTCACCTCCTGTGTCTAAAATAGGCTGGTGAGAATGGTGAATTAGAATGGAGAATTAGAATGGTGAGAGAAAGCCAAAATGGACACTGTTGAATACAGACAAATTATCTTAAGAAACTTGATCTTACTAATGTAATTCATCATCTTGAACTATTCTGAGTGTTTTCTGGGCGGAAATGTAAGTCTATCAGTCCATGGTAACAAATTTCACCTCCTGTGTCTAAAATACGCTTAGAATGGTGAGAGAAAGCCAAAATGGACACTGTTGAATACAGACAAATTATCTTAAGAAACTTGATCTTACTAATGTAATTCATCATCTTGAACTATTCTGAGTGTTTTCTGGGCGGAAATGTAAGTCTATCAGTCCATGGTAACACATTTCACCTCCTGTGTCTAAAATAAGCTTAGAATGGTGAGAGAAAGCCAAAATGGACACTGTTGAATACAGACAAATTATCTTAAGAAACTTCATCCAACTACTGTAATTCATCATCTTGAACTATTCTGAGTGTTTCCTGTACAGAAGTTCAGCTTTGCCAGCCCCTGGAAAGACAATTCACCTCCTGTGTCTAAAATAGGCTGGTGAGAATGGTGAATTAGAATGGAGAATTAGAATGGTGAGAGAAAGCCAAAATGGACACTGTTGAATACAGACAAATTATCTTAAGAAACTTCATCCAACTACTGTAATTCATCATCTTGAACTATTCTGAGTGTTTCCTGTACAGAAGTTCAGCTTTGCCAGCCCCTGGGAAGACAATTCACCTCCTGTGTCTAAAATAGGCTGGTGAGAATGGTGAATTAGAATGGAGAATTAGAATGGTGAGAGAAAGCCAAAATGGACACTGTTGAATACAGACAAATTATCTTAAGAAACTTCATCCAACTACTGTAATTCATCATCTTGAACTATTCTGAGTGTTTCCTGTACAGAAGTTCAGCTTTGCCAGCCCCTGGAAAGACAATTCACCTCCTGTGTCTAAAATAGGCTGGTGAGAATGGTGAATTAGAATGGAGAATTAGAATGGTGAGAGAAAGCCAAAATGGACACTGTTGAATACAGACAAATTATCTTAAGAAACTTCATCCAACTACTGTAATTCATCATCTTGAACTATTCTGAGTGTTTCCTGTACAGAAGTTCAGCTTTGCCAGCCCCTGGAAAGACAATTCACCTCCTGTGTCTAAAATAGGCTGGTGAGAATGGTGAATTAGAATGGAGAATTAGAATGGTGAGAGAAAGCCAAAATGGACACTGTTGAATACAGACAAATTATCTTAAGAAACTTCATCCAACTACTGTAATTCATCATCTTGAACTATTCTGAGTGTTTCCTGTACAGAAGTTCAGGTTTGCCAGCCCCTGGAAAGACAATTCACCTCCTGTGTCTAAAAGAGGCTGGTGAGAATGGTGAATTAGAATGGAGAATTAGAATGGTGAGAGAAAGCCAAAATGGACACTGTTGAATACAGACAAATTATCTTAAGAAACTTGATCTTACTAATGTAATTCATCATCTTTAACTATTCTGAGTGTTTTCTGGGCGGAAATGTAAGTCTATCAGTCCATGGTAACACATTTCACCTCCTGTGTCCAAAATAAGCTTAGAATGGTGAGAGAAAGCCAAAATGGACACTGTTGAATACAGACAAATTATCTTAAGAAACTTCATCCAACTACTGTAATTCATCATCTTGAACTATTCTGAGTGTTTTCTGGGCGGAAATGTAAGTCTATCAGTCCATGGTAACACATTTCACCTCCTGTGTCTAAAATAGGCTTAGAATGGTGAGGGAAAGCCAAAATGGACACTGTTGAATACAGACAAATTATCTTAAGAAACTTGATCTTACTAATGTAATTCATCATCTTTAACTATTCTGAGTGTTTTCTGGGCGGAAATGTAAGTCTATCAGTCCATGGTAACACATTTCACCTCCTGTGTCTAAAATAGGCTTAGAATGGTGAGAGAAAGCCAAAATGGACACTGTTGAATACAGACAAATTATCTTAAGAAACTTCATCCAACTACTGTAATTCATCATCTTGAACTATTCTGAGTGTTTCCTGTACAGAAGTTCAGGTTTGCCAGCCCCTGGAAAGACAATTCACCTCCTGTGTCTAAAACAGGCTTAGAATGGTGAGAGAAAGCCAAAATGGACACTGTTGAATACAGACAAATTATCTTAAGAAACTTCATCCAACTACTGTAATTCATCATCTTGAACTATTCTGAGTGTTTTCTGGGCGGAAATGTAACTCTATCAGTCCATGGTAACACATTTCACCTCCTGTGTCTAAAATAGGCTTAGAATGGTGAGAGAAAGCCAAAATGGACACTGTTGAATACAGACAAATTATCTTAAGAAATTTCATCCAACTACTGTAATTCATCATCTTGAACTATTCTGAGTGTTTCCTGTTCAGAAGTTCAGGTTTGCCAGCCCCTGGAAAGACAATTCACCTCCTGTGTCTAAAATAGGCTGGTGAGAATGGTGAATTAGAATGGAGAATTAGAATGGTGAGAGAAAGCCAAAATGGACACTGTTGAATACAGACAAATTATCTTAAGAAACTTCATCCAACTACTGTAATTCATCATCTTGAACTATTCTGAGTGTTTTCTGGGCGGAAATGTAAGTCTATCAGTCCATGGTAACACATTTCACCTCCTGTGTCTAAAATAGGCTTAGAATGGTGAGAGAAAGCCAAAATGGACACTGTTGAATACAGACAAATTATCTTAAGAAACTTCATCCAACTACTGTAATTCATCATCTTGAACTATTCTGAGTGTTTCCTGTACAGAAGTTCAGCTTTGCCAGCCCCTGGAAAGACAATTCACCTCCTGTGTCTAAAATAGGCTGGTGAGAATGGTGAATTAGAATGGAGAATTAGAATGGTGAGAGAAAGCCAAAATGGACACTGTTGAATACAGACAAATTATCTTAAGAAACTTCATCCAACTACTGTAATTCATCATCTTGAACTATTCTGAGTGTTTCCTGTACAGAAGTTCAGCTTTGCCAGCCCCTGGAAAGACAATTCACCTCCTGTGTCTAAAATAGGCTGGTAAGAATGGTGAATTAGAATGGAGAATTAGAATGGTGAGAGAAAGCCAAAATGGACACTGTTGAATACAGACAAATTATCTTAAGAAACTTCATCCAACTACTGTAATTCATCATCTTGAACTATTCTGAGTGTTTCCTGTACAGAAGTTCAGCTTTGCCAGCCCCTGGAAAGACAATTCACCTCCTGTGTCTAAAATAGGCTGGTGAGAATGGTGAATTAGAATGGAGAATTAGAATGGTGAGAGAAAGCCAAAATGGACACTGTTGAATACAGACAAATTATCTTAAGAAACTTGATCTTACTAATGTAATTCATCATCTTGAACTATTCTGAGTGTTTTCTGGGCGGAAATGTAAGTCTATCAGTCCATGGTAACAAATTTCACCTCCTGTGTCTAAAATGCGCTTAGAATGGTGAGAGAAAGCCAAAATGGACACTGTTGAATACAGACAAATTATCTTAAGAAACTTGATCTTACTAATGTAATTCATCATCTTTAAGTATTCTGAGTGTTTTCTGGGCGGAAATGTAAGTCTATCAGTCCATGGTAACACATTTCACCTCCTGTGTCTAAAATGCGCTTAGAATGGTGAGAGAAAGCCAAAATGGACACTGTTGAATACAGACAAATTATCTTAAGAAACTTCATCCAACTACTGTAATTCATCATCTTGAACTATTCTGAGTGTTTCCTGTACAGAAGTTCAGCTTTGCCAGCCCCTGGAAAGACAATTCACCTCCTGTGTCTAAAATAGGCTGGTGAGAATGGTGAATTAGAATGGAGAATTAGAATGGTGAGAGAAAGCCAAAATGGACACTGTTGAATACAGACAAATTATCTTAAGAAACTTGATCTTACTAATGTAATTCATCATCTTTAACTATTCTGAGTGTTTTCTGGGCGGAAATGTAAGTCTATCAGTCCATGGTAACACATTTCACCTCCTGTGTCTAAAATGCGCTTAGAATGGTGAGAGAAAGCCAAAATGGACACTGTTGAATACAGACAAATTATCTTAAGAAACTTCATCCAACTACTGTAATTCATCATCTTGAACTATTCTGAGTGTTTCCTGTACAGAAGTTCATGTTTGCCAGCCCCTGGAAAGACAACGATCCTGTGTCTAAAATAGGCTGGTGAGAATGGTGAATTAGAATGGAGAATTAGAATGGTGAGAGAAAGCCAAAATGGACACTGTTGAATACAGACAAATTATCTTAAGAAACTTGATCTTACTAATGTAATTCATCATCTTGAACTATTCTGAGTGTTTTCTGGGCGGAAATGTAAGTCTATCAGTCCATGGTAACACATTTCACCTCCTGTGTCTAAAATAAGCTTAGAATGGTGAGAGAAAGCCAAAATGGACACTGTTGAATACAGACAAATTATCTTAAGAAACTTCATCCAACTACTGTAATTCATCATCTTGAACTATTCTGAGTGTTTCCTGTACAGAAGTTCATGTTTGCCAGCCCCTGGAAAGACAACGATCCTGTGTCTAAAATAGGCTGGTGAGAATGGTGAATTAGAATGGAGAATTAGAATGGTGAGAGAAAGCCAAAATGGACACTGTTGAATACAGACAAATTATCTTAAGAAACTTGATCTTACTAATGTAATTCATCATCTTGAACTATTCTGAGTGTTTTCTGGGCGGAAATGTAAGTCTATCAGTCCATGGTAACAAATTTCACCTCCTGTGTCTAAAATACGCTTAGAATGGTGAGAGAAAGCCAAAATGGACACTGTTGAATACAAACAAATTATCTTAAGTAACTTGATCTTACTAATGTAATTCATCATCTTGAACTATTCTGAGTGTTTTCTGGGCGGAAATGTAAGTCTATCAGTCCATGGTAACACATTTCACCTCCTGTGTCTAAAATAAGCTTAGAATGGTGAGAGAAAGCAAAAATGGACACTGTTGAATACAGACAAATTATCTTAAGAAACTTCATCCAACTACTGTAATTCATCATCTTGAACTATTCTGAGTGTTTCCTGTACAGAAGTTCAGCTTTGCCAGCCCCTGGAAAGACAATTCACCTCCTGTGTCTAAAATAGGCTGGTGAGAATGGTGAATTAGAATGGAGAATTAGAATGGTGAGAGAAAGCCAAAATGGACACTGTTGAATACAGACAAATTATCTTAAGAAACTTGATCTTACTAATGTAATTCATCATCTTGAACTATTCTGAGTGTTTTCTGGGCGGAAATGTAAGTCTATCAGTCCATGGTAACAAATTTCACCTCCTGTGTCTAAAATACGCTTAGAATGGTGAGAGAAAGCCAAAATGGACACTGTTGAATACAGACAAATTATCTTAAGAAACTTCATCCAACTACTGTAATTCATCATCTTGAACTATTCTGAGTGTTTCCTGTACAGAAGTTCAGCTTTGCCAGCCCCTGGAAAGACAATTCACCTCCTGTGTCTAAAATAGGCTGGTGAGAATGGTGAATTAGAATGGAGAATTAGAATGGTGAGAGAAAGCCAAAATGGACACTGTTGAATACAGACAAATTATCTTAAGAAACTTGATCTTACTAATGTAATTCATCATCTTGAACTATTC
Organism: Pempheris klunzingeri; assembly: GCF_042242105.1. Lineage (NCBI taxonomy): Eukaryota > Metazoa > Chordata > Actinopteri > Acropomatiformes > Pempheridae > Pempheris > Pempheris klunzingeri. Next base: position 22,886,500 of record NC_092029.1, read on the forward strand.
TGAGTGTTTTCTGGGCGGAAATGTAAGTCTATCAGTCCATGGTAACAAATTTCACCTCCTGTGTCTAAAATACGCTTAGAATGGTGAGAGAAAGCCAAAATGGACACTGTTGAATACAGACAAATTATCTTAAGAAACTTGATCTTACTAATGTAATTCATCATCTTGAACTATTCTGAGTGTTTTCTGGGCGGAAATGTAAGTCTATCAGTCCATGGTAACACATTTCACCTCCTGTGTCTAAAATAAGCTTAGAATGGTGAGAGAAAGCCAAAATGGACACTGTTGAATACAGACAAATTATCTTAAGAAACTTCATCCAACTACTGTAATTCATCATCTTGAACTATTCTGAGTGTTTCCTGTACAGAAGTTCAGCTTTGCCAGCCCCTGGAAAGACAATTCACCTCCTGTGTCTAAAATAGGCTGGTGAGAATGGTGAATTAGAATGGAGAATTAGAATGGTGAGAGAAAGCCAAAATGGACACTGTTGAATACAGACAAATTATCTTAAGAAACTTCATCCAACTACTGTAATTCATCATCTTGAACTATTCTGAGTGTTTCCTGTACAGAAGTTCAGCTTTGCCAGCCCCTGGGAAGACAATTCACCTCCTGTGTCTAAAATAGGCTGGTGAGAATGGTGAATTAGAATGGAGAATTAGAATGGTGAGAGAAAGCCAAAATGGACACTGTTGAATACAGACAAATTATCTTAAGAAACTTCATCCAACTACTGTAATTCATCATCTTGAACTATTCTGAGTGTTTCCTGTACAGAAGTTCAGCTTTGCCAGCCCCTGGAAAGACAATTCACCTCCTGTGTCTAAAATAGGCTGGTGAGAATGGTGAATTAGAATGGAGAATTAGAATGGTGAGAGAAAGCCAAAATGGACACTGTTGAATACAGACAAATTATCTTAAGAAACTTCATCCAACTACTGTAATTCATCATCTTGAACTATTCTGAGTGTTTCCTGTACAGAAGTTCAGCTTTGCCAGCCCCTGGAAAGACAATTCACCTCCTGTGTCTAAAATAGGCTGGTGAGAATGGTGAATTAGAATGGAGAATTAGAATGGTGAGAGAAAGCCAAAATGGACACTGTTGAATACAGACAAATTATCTTAAGAAACTTCATCCAACTACTGTAATTCATCATCTTGAACTATTCTGAGTGTTTCCTGTACAGAAGTTCAGGTTTGCCAGCCCCTGGAAAGACAATTCACCTCCTGTGTCTAAAAGAGGCTGGTGAGAATGGTGAATTAGAATGGAGAATTAGAATGGTGAGAGAAAGCCAAAATGGACACTGTTGAATACAGACAAATTATCTTAAGAAACTTGATCTTACTAATGTAATTCATCATCTTTAACTATTCTGAGTGTTTTCTGGGCGGAAATGTAAGTCTATCAGTCCATGGTAACACATTTCACCTCCTGTGTCCAAAATAAGCTTAGAATGGTGAGAGAAAGCCAAAATGGACACTGTTGAATACAGACAAATTATCTTAAGAAACTTCATCCAACTACTGTAATTCATCATCTTGAACTATTCTGAGTGTTTTCTGGGCGGAAATGTAAGTCTATCAGTCCATGGTAACACATTTCACCTCCTGTGTCTAAAATAGGCTTAGAATGGTGAGGGAAAGCCAAAATGGACACTGTTGAATACAGACAAATTATCTTAAGAAACTTGATCTTACTAATGTAATTCATCATCTTTAACTATTCTGAGTGTTTTCTGGGCGGAAATGTAAGTCTATCAGTCCATGGTAACACATTTCACCTCCTGTGTCTAAAATAGGCTTAGAATGGTGAGAGAAAGCCAAAATGGACACTGTTGAATACAGACAAATTATCTTAAGAAACTTCATCCAACTACTGTAATTCATCATCTTGAACTATTCTGAGTGTTTCCTGTACAGAAGTTCAGGTTTGCCAGCCCCTGGAAAGACAATTCACCTCCTGTGTCTAAAACAGGCTTAGAATGGTGAGAGAAAGCCAAAATGGACACTGTTGAATACAGACAAATTATCTTAAGAAACTTCATCCAACTACTGTAATTCATCATCTTGAACTATTCTGAGTGTTTTCTGGGCGGAAATGTAACTCTATCAGTCCATGGTAACACATTTCACCTCCTGTGTCTAAAATAGGCTTAGAATGGTGAGAGAAAGCCAAAATGGACACTGTTGAATACAGACAAATTATCTTAAGAAATTTCATCCAACTACTGTAATTCATCATCTTGAACTATTCTGAGTGTTTCCTGTTCAGAAGTTCAGGTTTGCCAGCCCCTGGAAAGACAATTCACCTCCTGTGTCTAAAATAGGCTGGTGAGAATGGTGAATTAGAATGGAGAATTAGAATGGTGAGAGAAAGCCAAAATGGACACTGTTGAATACAGACAAATTATCTTAAGAAACTTCATCCAACTACTGTAATTCATCATCTTGAACTATTCTGAGTGTTTTCTGGGCGGAAATGTAAGTCTATCAGTCCATGGTAACACATTTCACCTCCTGTGTCTAAAATAGGCTTAGAATGGTGAGAGAAAGCCAAAATGGACACTGTTGAATACAGACAAATTATCTTAAGAAACTTCATCCAACTACTGTAATTCATCATCTTGAACTATTCTGAGTGTTTCCTGTACAGAAGTTCAGCTTTGCCAGCCCCTGGAAAGACAATTCACCTCCTGTGTCTAAAATAGGCTGGTGAGAATGGTGAATTAGAATGGAGAATTAGAATGGTGAGAGAAAGCCAAAATGGACACTGTTGAATACAGACAAATTATCTTAAGAAACTTCATCCAACTACTGTAATTCATCATCTTGAACTATTCTGAGTGTTTCCTGTACAGAAGTTCAGCTTTGCCAGCCCCTGGAAAGACAATTCACCTCCTGTGTCTAAAATAGGCTGGTAAGAATGGTGAATTAGAATGGAGAATTAGAATGGTGAGAGAAAGCCAAAATGGACACTGTTGAATACAGACAAATTATCTTAAGAAACTTGATCTTACTAATGTAATTCATCATCTTGAACTATTCTGAGTGTTTTCTGGGCGGAAATGTAAGTCTATCAGTCCATGGTAACAAATTTCACCTCCTGTGTCTAAAATGCGCTTAGAATGGTGAGAGAAAGCCAAAATGGACACTGTTGAATACAGACAAATTATCTTAAGAAACTTGATCTTACTAATGTAATTCATCATCTTTAAGTATTCTGAGTGTTTTCTGGGCGGAAATGTAAGTCTATCAGTCCATGGTAACACATTTCACCTCCTGTGTCTAAAATGCGCTTAGAATGGTGAGAGAAAGCCAAAATGGACACTGTTGAATACAGACAAATTATCTTAAGAAACTTCATCCAACTACTGTAATTCATCATCTTGAACTATTCTGAGTGTTTCCTGTACAGAAGTTCAGCTTTGCCAGCCCCTGGAAAGACAATTCACCTCCTGTGTCTAAAATAGGCTGGTGAGAATGGTGAATTAGAATGGAGAATTAGAATGGTGAGAGAAAGCCAAAATGGACACTGTTGAATACAGACAAATTATCTTAAGAAACTTGATCTTACTAATGTAATTCATCATCTTTAACTATTCTGAGTGTTTTCTGGGCGGAAATGTAAGTCTATCAGTCCATGGTAACACATTTCACCTCCTGTGTCTAAAATGCGCTTAGAATGGTGAGAGAAAGCCAAAATGGACACTGTTGAATACAGACAAATTATCTTAAGAAACTTCATCCAACTACTGTAATTCATCATCTTGAACTATTCTGAGTGTTTCCTGTACAGAAGTTCATGTTTGCCAGCCCCTGGAAAGACAACGATCCTGTGTCTAAAATAGGCTGGTGAGAATGGTGAATTAGAATGGAGAATTAGAATGGTGAGAGAAAGCCAAAATGGACACTGTTGAATACAGACAAATTATCTTAAGAAACTTGATCTTACTAATGTAATTCATCATCTTGAACTATTCTGAGTGTTTTCTGGGCGGAAATGTAAGTCTATCAGTCCATGGTAACACATTTCACCTCCTGTGTCTAAAATAAGCTTAGAATGGTGAGAGAAAGCCAAAATGGACACTGTTGAATACAGACAAATTATCTTAAGAAACTTCATCCAACTACTGTAATTCATCATCTTGAACTATTCTGAGTGTTTCCTGTATAGAAGTTCATGTTTGCCAGCCCCTGGAAAGACAACGATCCTGTGTCTAAAATAGGCTGGTGAGAATGGTGAATTAGAATGGAGAATTAGAATGGTGAGAGAAAGCCAAAATGGACACTGTTGAATACAGACAAATTATCTTAAGAAACTTGATCTTACTAATGTAATTCATCATCTTGAACTATTCTGAGTGTTTTCTGGGCGGAAATGTAAGTCTATCAGTCCATGGTAACAAATTTCACCTCCTGTGTCTAAAATACGCTTAGAATGGTGAGAGAAAGCCAAAATGGACACTGTTGAATACAAACAAATTATCTTAAGTAACTTGATCTTACTAATGTAATTCATCATCTTGAACTATTCTGAGTGTTTTCTGGGCGGAAATGTAAGTCTATCAGTCCATGGTAACACATTTCACCTCCTGTGTCTAAAATAAGCTTAGAATGGTGAGAGAAAGCAAAAATGGACACTGTTGAATACAGACAAATTATCTTAAGAAACTTCATCCAACTACTGTAATTCATCATCTTGAACTATTCTGAGTGTTTCCTGTACAGAAGTTCAGCTTTGCCAGCCCCTGGAAAGACAATTCACCTCCTGTGTCTAAAATAGGCTGGTGAGAATGGTGAATTAGAATGGAGAATTAGAATGGTGAGAGAAAGCCAAAATGGACACTGTTGAATACAGACAAATTATCTTAAGAAACTTGATCTTACTAATGTAATTCATCATCTTGAACTATTCTGAGTGTTTTCTGGGCGGAAATGTAAGTCTATCAGTCCATGGTAACAAATTTCACCTCCTGTGTCTAAAATACGCTTAGAATGGTGAGAGAAAGCCAAAATGGACACTGTTGAATACAGACAAATTATCTTAAGAAACTTGATCTTACTAATGTAATTCATCATCTTGAACTATTCTGAGTGTTTTCTGGGCGGAAATGTAAGTCTATCAGTCCATGGTAACACATTTCACCTCCTGTGTCTAAAATAAGCTTAGAATGGTGAGAGAAAGCCAAAATGGACACTGTTGAATACAGACAAATTATCTTAAGAAACTTCATCCAACTACTGTAATTCATCATCTTGAACTATTCTGAGTGTTTCCTGTACAGAAGTTCAGCTTTGCCAGCCCCTGGAAAGACAATTCACCTCCTGTGTCTAAAATAGGCTGGTGAGAATGGTGAATTAGAATGGAGAATTAGAATGGTGAGAGAAAGCCAAAATGGACACTGTTGAATACAGACAAATTATCTTAAGAAACTTCATCCAACTACTGTAATTCATCATCTTGAACTATTCTGAGTGTTTCCTGTACAGAAGTTCAGCTTTGCCAGCCCCTGGGAAGACAATTCACCTCCTGTGTCTAAAATAGGCTGGTGAGAATGGTGAATTAGAATGGAGAATTAGAATGGTGAGAGAAAGCCAAAATGGACACTGTTGAATACAGACAAATTATCTTAAGAAACTTCATCCAACTACTGTAATTCATCATCTTGAACTATTCTGAGTGTTTCCTGTACAGAAGTTCAGCTTTGCCAGCCCCTGGAAAGACAATTCACCTCCTGTGTCTAAAATAGGCTGGTGAGAATGGTGAATTAGAATGGAGAATTAGAATGGTGAGAGAAAGCCAAAATGGACACTGTTGAATACAGACAAATTATCTTAAGAAACTTCATCCAACTACTGTAATTCATCATCTTGAACTATTCTGAGTGTTTCCTGTACAGAAGTTCAGCTTTGCCAGCCCCTGGAAAGACAATTCACCTCCTGTGTCTAAAATAGGCTGGTGAGAATGGTGAATTAGAATGGAGAATTAGAATGGTGAGAGAAAGCCAAAATGGACACTGTTGAATACAGACAAATTATCTTAAGAAACTTCATCCAACTACTGTAATTCATCATCTTGAACTATTCTGAGTGTTTCCTGTACAGAAGTTCAGGTTTGCCAGCCCCTGGAAAGACAATTCACCTCCTGTGTCTAAAAGAGGCTGGTGAGAATGGTGAATTAGAATGGAGAATTAGAATGGTGAGAGAAAGCCAAAATGGACACTGTTGAATACAGACAAATTATCTTAAGAAACTTGATCTTACTAATGTAATTCATCATCTTTAACTATTCTGAGTGTTTTCTGGGCGGAAATGTAAGTCTATCAGTCCATGGTAACACATTTCACCTCCTGTGTCCAAAATAAGCTTAGAATGGTGAGAGAAAGCCAAAATGGACACTGTTGAATACAGACAAATTATCTTAAGAAACTTCATCCAACTACTGTAATTCATCATCTTGAACTATTCTGAGTGTTTTCTGGGCGGAAATGTAAGTCTATCAGTCCATGGTAACACATTTCACCTCCTGTGTCTAAAATAGGCTTAGAATGGTGAGGGAAAGCCAAAATGGACACTGTTGAATACAGACAAATTATCTTAAGAAACTTGATCTTACTAATGTAATTCATCATCTTTAACTATTCTGAGTGTTTTCTGGGCGGAAATGTAAGTCTATCAGTCCATGGTAACACATTTCACCTCCTGTGTCTAAAATAGGCTTAGAATGGTGAGAGAAAGCCAAAATGGACACTGTTGAATACAGACAAATTATCTTAAGAAACTTCATCCAACTACTGTAATTCATCATCTTGAACTATTCTGAGTGTTTCCTGTACAGAAGTTCAGGTTTGCCAGCCCCTGGAAAGACAATTCACCTCCTGTGTCTAAAACAGGCTTAGAATGGTGAGAGAAAGCCAAAATGGACACTGTTGAATACAGACAAATTATCTTAAGAAACTTCATCCAACTACTGTAATTCATCATCTTGAACTATTCTGAGTGTTTTCTGGGCGGAAATGTAACTCTATCAGTCCATGGTAACACATTTCACCTCCTGTGTCTAAAATAGGCTTAGAATGGTGAGAGAAAGCCAAAATGGACACTGTTGAATACAGACAAATTATCTTAAGAAATTTCATCCAACTACTGTAATTCATCATCTTGAACTATTCTGAGTGTTTCCTGTTCAGAAGTTCAGGTTTGCCAGCCCCTGGAAAGACAATTCACCTCCTGTGTCTAAAATAGGCTGGTGAGAATGGTGAATTAGAATGGAGAATTAGAATGGTGAGAGAAAGCCAAAATGGACACTGTTGAATACAGACAAATTATCTTAAGAAACTTCATCCAACTACTGTAATTCATCATCTTGAACTATTCTGAGTGTTTTCTGGGCGGAAATGTAAGTCTATCAGTCCATGGTAACACATTTCACCTCCTGTGTCTAAAATAGGCTTAGAATGGTGAGAGAAAGCCAAAATGGACACTGTTGAATACAGACAAATTATCTTAAGAAACTTCATCCAACTACTGTAATTCATCATCTTGAACTATTCTGAGTGTTTCCTGTACAGAAGTTCAGCTTTGCCAGCCCCTGGAAAGACAATTCACCTCCTGTGTCTAAAATAGGCTGGTGAGAATGGTGAATTAGAATGGAGAATTAGAATGGTGAGAGAAAGCCAAAATGGACACTGTTGAATACAGACAAATTATCTTAAGAAACTTCATCCAACTACTGTAATTCATCATCTTGAACTATTCTGAGTGTTTCCTGTACAGAAGTTCAGCTTTGCCAGCCCCTGGAAAGACAATTCACCTCCTGTGTCTAAAATAGGCTGGTAAGAATGGTGAATTAGAATGGAGAATTAGAATGGTGAGAGAAAGCCAAAATGGACACTGTTGAATACAGACAAATTATCTTAAGAAACTTCATCCAACTACTGTAATTCATCATCTTGAACTATTCTGAGTGTTTCCTGTACAGAAGTTCAGCTTTGCCAGCCCCTGGAAAGACAATTCACCTCCTGTGTCTAAAATAGGCTGGTGAGAATGGTGAATTAGAATGGAGAATTAGAATGGTGAGAGAAAGCCAAAATGGACACTGTTGAATACAGACAAATTATCTTAAGAAACTTGATCTTACTAATGTAATTCATCATCTTGAACTATTCTGAGTGTTTTCTGGGCGGAAATGTAAGTCTATCAGTCCATGGTAACAAATTTCACCTCCTGTGTCTAAAATGCGCTTAGAATGGTGAGAGAAAGCCAAAATGGACACTGTTGAATACAGACAAATTATCTTAAGAAACTTGATCTTACTAATGTAATTCATCATCTTTAAGTATTCTGAGTGTTTTCTGGGCGGAAATGTAAGTCTATCAGTCCATGGTAACACATTTCACCTCCTGTGTCTAAAATGCGCTTAGAATGGTGAGAGAAAGCCAAAATGGACACTGTTGAATACAGACAAATTATCTTAAGAAACTTCATCCAACTACTGTAATTCATCATCTTGAACTATTCTGAGTGTTTCCTGTACAGAAGTTCAGCTTTGCCAGCCCCTGGAAAGACAATTCACCTCCTGTGTCTAAAATAGGCTGGTGAGAATGGTGAATTAGAATGGAGAATTAGAATGGTGAGAGAAAGCCAAAATGGACACTGTTGAATACAGACAAATTATCTGAAGAAACTTGATCTTACTAATGTAATTCATCATCTTTAACTATTCTGAGTGTTTTCTGGGCGGAAATGTAAGTCTATCAGTCCATGGTAACACATTTCACCTCCTGTGTCTAAAATGCGCTTAGAATGGTGAGAGAAAGCCAAAATGGACACTGTTGAATACAGACAAATTATCTTAAGAAACTTCATCCAACTACTGTAATTCATCATCTTGAACTATTCTGAGTGTTTCCTGTACAGAAGTTCATGTTTGCCAGCCCCTGGAAAGACAACGATCCTGTGTCTAAAATAGGCTGGTGAGAATGGTGAATTAGAATGGAGAATTAGAATGGTGAGAGAAAGCCAAAATGGACACTGTTGAATACAGACAAATTATCTTAAGAAACTTGATCTTACTAATGTAATTCATCATCTTGAACTATTCTGAGTGTTTTCTGGGCGGAAATGTAAGTCTATCAGTCCATGGTAACACATTTCACCTCCTGTGTCTAAAATAAGCTTAGAATGGTGAGAGAAAGCCAAAATGGACACTGTTGAATACAGACAAATTATCTTAAGAAACTTCATCCAACTACTGTAATTCATCATCTTGAACTATTCTGAGTGTTTCCTGTACAGAAGTTCATGTTTGCCAGCCCCTGGAAAGACAACGATCCTGTGTCTAAAATAGGCTGGTGAGAATGGTGAATTAGAATGGAGAATTAGAATGGTGAGAGAAAGCCAAAATGGACACTGTTGAATACAGACAAATTATCTTAAGAAACTTGATCTTACTAATGTAATTCATCATCTTGAACTATTCTGAGTGTTTTCTGGGCGGAAATGTAAGTCTATCAGTCCATGGTAACAAATTTCACCTCCTGTGTCTAAAATACGCTTAGAATGGTGAGAGAAAGCCAAAATGGACACTGTTGAATACAAACAAATTATCTTAAGTAACTTGATCTTACTAATGTAATTCATCATCTTGAACTATTCTGAGTGTTTTCTGGGCGGAAATGTAAGTCTATCAGTCCATGGTAACACATTTCACCTCCTGTGTCTAAAATAAGCTTAGAATGGTGAGAGAAAGCAAAAATGGACACTGTTGAATACAGACAAATTATCTTAAGAAACTTCATCCAACTACTGTAATTCATCATCTTGAACTATTCTGAGTGTTTCCTGTACAGAAGTTCAGCTTTGCCAGCCCCTGGAAAGACAATTCACCTCCTGTGTCTAAAATAGGCTGGTGAGAATGGTGAATTAGAATGGAGAATTAGAATGGTGAGAGAAAGCCAAAATGGACACTGTTGAATACAGACAAATTATCTTAAGAAACTTGATCTTACTAATGTAATTCATCATCTTGAACTATTCTGAGTGTTTTCTGGGCGGAAATGTAAGTCTATCAGTCCATGGTAACACATTTCACCTCCTGTGTCTAAAATACGCTTAGAATGGTGAGAGAAAGCCAAAATGGACACTGTTGAATACAGACAAATTATCTTAAGAAACTTGATCTTACTAATGTAATTCATCATCTTGAACTATTCTGAGTGTTTTCTGGGCGGAAATGTAAGTCTATCAGTCCATGGTAACACATTTCACCTCCTGTGTCTAAAATAAGCTTAGAATGGTGAGAGAAAGCCAAAATGGACACTGTTGAATACAGACAAATTATCTTAAGAAACTTCATCCAACTACTGTAATTCATCATCTTGAACTATTCTGAGTGTTTCCTGTACAGAAGTTCAGCTTTGCCAGCCCCTGGGAAGACAATTCACCTCCTGTGTCTAAAATAGGCTGGTGAGAATGGTGAATTAGAATGGAGAATTAGAATGGTGAGAGAAAGCCAAAATGGACACTGTTGAATACAGACAAATTATCTTAAGAAACTTCATCCAACTACTGTAATTCATCATCTTGAACTATTCTGAGTGTTTTCTGGGCGGAAATGTAAGTCTATCAGTCCATGGTAACAAATTTCACCTCCTGTGTCTAAAATACGCTTAGAATGGTGAGAGAAAGCCAAAATGGACACTGTTGAATACAGACAAATTATCTTAAGAAACTTGATCTTACTAATGTAATTCATCATCTTGAACTATTCTGAGTGTTTTCTGGGCGGAAATGTAAGTCTATCAGTCCATGGTAACACATTTCACCTCCTGTGTCTAAAATAAGCTTAGAATGGTGAGAGAAAGCCAAAATGGACACTGTTGAATACAGACAAATTATCTTAAGAAACTTCATCCAACTACTGTAATTCATCATCTTGAACTATTCTGAGTGTTTCCTGTACAGAAGTTCAGCTTTGCCAGCCCCTGGAAAGACAATTCACCTCCTGTGTCTAAAATAGGCTGGTGAGAATGGTGAATTAGAATGGAGAATTAGAATGGTGAGAGAAAGCCAAAATGGACACTGTTGAATACAGACAAATTATCTTAAGAAACTTCATCCAACTACTGTAATTCATCATCTTGAACTATTCTGAGTGTTTCCTGTACAGAAGTTCAGCTTTGCCAGCCCCTGGGAAGACAATTCACCTCCTGTGTCTAAAATAGGCTGGTGAGAATGGTGAATTAGAATGGAGAATTAGAATGGTGAGAGAAAGCCAAAATGGACACTGTTGAATACAGACAAATTATCTTAAGAAACTTCATCCAACTACTGTAATTCATCATCTTGAACTATTCTGAGTGTTTCCTGTACAGAAGTTCAGCTTTGCCAGCCCCTGGAAAGACAATTCACCTCCTGTGTCTAAAATAGGCTGGTGAGAATGGTGAATTAGAATGGAGAATTAGAATGGTGAGAGAAAGCCAAAATGGACACTGTTGAATACAGACAAATTATCTTAAGAAACTTCATCCAACTACTGTAATTCATCATCTTGAACTATTCTGAGTGTTTCCTGTACAGAAGTTCAGCTTTGCCAGCCCCTGGAAAGACAATTCACCTCCTGTGTCTAAAATAGGCTGGTGAGAATGGTGAATTAGAATGGAGAATTAGAATGGTGAGAGAAAGCCAAAATGGACACTGTTGAATACAGACAAATTATCTTAAGAAACTTCATCCAACTACTGTAATTCATCATCTTGAACTATTCTGAGTGTTTCCTGTACAGAAGTTCAGGTTTGCCAGCCCCTGGAAAGACAATTCACCTCCTGTGTCTAAAAGAGGCTGGTGAGAATGGTGAATTAGAATGGAGAATTAGAATGGTGAGAGAAAGCCAAAATGGACACTGTTGAATACAGACAAATTATCTTAAGAAACTTGATCTTACTAATGTAATTCATCATCTTTAACTATTCTGAGTGTTTTCTGGGCGGAAATGTAAGTCTATCAGTCCATGGTAACACATTTCACCTCCTGTGTCCAAAATAAGCTTAGAATGGTGAGAGAAAGCCAAAATGGACACTGTTGAATACAGACAAATTATCTTAAGAAACTTCATCCAACTACTGTAATTCATCATCTTGAACTATTCTGAGTGTTTTCTGGGCGGAAATGTAAGTCTATCAGTCCATGGTAACACATTTCACCTCCTGTGTCTAAAATAGGCTTAGAATGGTGAGGGAAAGCCAAAATGGACACTGTTGAATACAGACAAATTATCTTAAGAAACTTGATCTTACTAATGTAATTCATCATCTTTAACTATTCTGAGTGTTTTCTGGGCGGAAATGTAAGTCTATCAGTCCATGGTAACACATTTCACCTCCTGTGTCTAAAATAGGCTTAGAATGGTGAGAGAAAGCCAAAATGGACACTGTTGAATACAGACAAATTATCTTAAGAAACTTCATCCAACTACTGTAATTCATCATCTTGAACTATTCTGAGTGTTTCCTGTACAGAAGTTCAGGTTTGCCAGCCCCTGGAAAGACAATTCACCTCCTGTGTCTAAAACAGGCTTAGAATGGTGAGAGAAAGCCAAAATGGACACTGTTGAATACAGACAAATTATCTTAAGAAACTTCATCCAACTACTGTAATTCATCATCTTGAACTATTCTGAGTGTTTTCTGGGCGGAAATGTAACTCTATCAGTCCATGGTAACACATTTCACCTCCTGTGTCTAAAATAGGCTTAGAATGGTGAGAGAAAGCCAAAATGGACACTGTTGAATACAGACAAATTATCTTAAGAAATTTCATCCAACTACTGTAATTCATCATCTTGAACTATTCTGAGTGTTTCCTGTTCAGAAGTTCAGGTTTGCCAGCCCCTGGAAAGACAATTCACCTCCTGTGTCTAAAATAGGCTGGTGAGAATGGTGAATTAGAATGGAGAATTAGAATGGTGAGAGAAAGCCAAAATGGACACTGTTGAATACAGACAAATTATCTTAAGAAACTTCATCCAACTACTGTAATTCATCATCTTGAACTATTCTGAGTGTTTTCTGGGCGGAAATGTAAGTCTATCAGTCCATGGTAACACATTTCACCTCCTGTGTCTAAAATAGGCTTAGAATGGTGAGAGAAAGCCAAAATGGACACTGTTGAATACAGACAAATTATCTTAAGAAACTTCATCCAACTACTGTAATTCATCATCTTGAACTATTCTGAGTGTTTCCTGTACAGAAGTTCAGCTTTGCCAGCCCCTGGAAAGACAATTCACCTCCTGTGTCTAAAATAGGCTGGTGAGAATGGTGAATTAGAATGGAGAATTAGAATGGTGAGAGAAAGCCAAAATGGACACTGTTGAATACAGACAAATTATCTTAAGAAACTTCATCCAACTACTGTAATTCATCATCTTGAACTATTCTGAGTGTTTCCTGTACAGAAGTTCAGCTTTGCCAGCCCCTGGAAAGACAATTCACCTCCTGTGTCTAAAATAGGCTGGTAAGAATGGTGAATTAGAATGGAGAATTAGAATGGTGAGAGAAAGCCAAAATGGACACTGTTGAATACAGACAAATTATCTTAAGAAACTTCATCCAACTACTGTAATTCATCATCTTGAACTATTCTGAGTGTTTCCTGTACAGAAGTTCAGCTTTGCCAGCCCCTGGAAAGACAATTCACCTCCTGTGTCTAAAATAGGCTGGTGAGAATGGTGAATTAGAATGGAGAATTAGAATGGTGAGAGAAAGCCAAAATGGACACTGTTGAATACAGACAAATTATCTTAAGAAACTTGATCTTACTAATGTAATTCATCATCTTGAACTATTCTGAGTGTTTTCTGGGCGGAAATGTAAGTCTATCAGTCCATGGTAACAAATTTCACCTCCTGTGTCTAAAATGCGCTTAGAATGGTGAGAGAAAGCCAAAATGGACACTGTTGAATACAGACAAATTATCTTAAGAAACTTGATCTTACTAATGTAATTCATCATCTTTAAGTATTCTGAGTGTTTTCTGGGCGGAAATGTAAGTCTATCAGTCCATGGTAACACATTTCACCTCCTGTGTCTAAAATGCGCTTAGAATGGTGAGAGAAAGCCAAAATGGACACTGTTGAATACAGACAAATTATCTTAAGAAACTTCATCCAACTACTGTAATTCATCATCTTGAACTATTCTGAGTGTTTCCTGTACAGAAGTTCAGCTTTGCCAGCCCCTGGAAAGACAATTCACCTCCTGTGTCTAAAATAGGCTGGTGAGAATGGTGAATTAGAATGGAGAATTAGAATGGTGAGAGAAAGCCAAAATGGACACTGTTGAATACAGACAAATTATCTGAAGAAACTTGATCTTACTAATGTAATTCATCATCTTTAACTATTCTGAGTGTTTTCTGGGCGGAAATGTAAGTCTATCAGTCCATGGTAACACATTTCACCTCCTGTGTCTAAAATGCGCTTAGAATGGTGAGAGAAAGCCAAAATGGACACTGTTGAATACAGACAAATTATCTTAAGAAACTTCATCCAACTACTGTAATTCATCATCTTGAACTATTCTGAGTGTTTCCTGTACAGAAGTTCATGTTTGCCAGCCCCTGGAAAGACAACGATCCTGTGTCTAAAATAGGCTGGTGAGAATGGTGAATTAGAATGGAGAATTAGAATGGTGAGAGAAAGCCAAAATGGACACTGTTGAATACAGACAAATTATCTTAAGAAACTTGATCTTACTAATGTAATTCATCATCTTGAACTATTCTGAGTGTTTTCTGGGCGGAAATGTAAGTCTATCAGTCCATGGTAACACATTTCACCTCCTGTGTCTAAAATAAGCTTAGAATGGTGAGAGAAAGCCAAAATGGACACTGTTGAATACAGACAAATTATCTTAAGAAACTTCATCCAACTACTGTAATTCATCATCTTGAACTATTCTGAGTGTTTCCTGTACAGAAGTTCATGTTTGCCAGCCCCTGGAAAGACAACGATCCTGTGTCTAAAATAGGCTGGTGAGAATGGTGAATTAGAATGGAGAATTAGAATGGTGAGAGAAAGCCAAAATGGACACTGTTGAATACAGACAAATTATCTTAAGAAACTTGATCTTACTAATGTAATTCATCATCTTGAACTATTCTGAGTGTTTTCTGGGCGGAAATGTAAGTCTATCAGTCCATGGTAACAAATTTCACCTCCTGTGTCTAAAATACGCTTAGAATGGTGAGAGAAAGCCAAAATGGACACTGTTGAATACAAACAAATTATCTTAAGTAACTTGATCTTACTAATGTAATTCATCATCTTGAACTATTCTGAGTGTTTTCTGGGCGGAAATGTAAGTCTATCAGTCCATGGTAACACATTTCACCTCCTGTGTCTAAAATAAGCTTAGAATGGTGAGAGAAAGCAAAAATGGACACTGTTGAATACAGACAAATTATCTTAAGAAACTTCATCCAACTACTGTAATTCATCATCTTGAACTATTCTGAGTGTTTCCTGTACAGAAGTTCAGCTTTGCCAGCCCCTGGAAAGACAATTCACCTCCTGTGTCTAAAATAGGCTGGTGAGAATGGTGAATTAGAATGGAGAATTAGAATGGTGAGAGAAAGCCAAAATGGACACTGTTGAATACAGACAAATTATCTTAAGAAACTTGATCTTACTAATGTAATTCATCATCTTGAACTATTCTGAGTGTTTTCTGGGCGGAAATGTAAGTCTATCAGTCCATGGTAACACATTTCACCTCCTGTGTCTAAAATACGCTTAGAATGGTGAGAGAAAGCCAAAATGGACACTGTTGAATACAGACAAATTATCTTAAGAAACTTGATCTTACTAATGTAATTCATCATCTTGAACTATTCTGAGTGTTTTCTGGGCGGAAATGTAAGTCTATCAGTCCATGGTAACACATTTCACCTCCTGTGTCTAAAATAAGCTTAGAATGGTGAGAGAAAGCCAAAATGGACACTGTTGAATACAGACAAATTATCTTAAGAAACTTCATCCAACTACTGTAATTCATCATCTTGAACTATTCTGAGTGTTTCCTGTACAGAAGTTCAGCTTTGCCAGCCCCTGGGAAGACAATTCACCTCCTGTGTCTAAAATAGGCTGGTGAGAATGGTGAATTAGAATGGAGAATTAGAATGGTGAGAGAAAGCCAAAATGGACACTGTTGAATACAGACAAATTATCTTAAGAAACTTCATCCAACTACTGTAATTCATCATCTTGAACTATTCTGAGTGTTTCCTGTACAGAAGTTCAGCTTTGCCAGCCCCTGGAAAGACAATTCACCTCCTGTGTCTAAAATAGGCTGGTGAGAATGGTGAATTAGAATGGAGAATTAGAATGGTGAGAGAAAGCCAAAATGGACACTGTTGAATACAGACAAATTATCTTAAGAAACTTGATCTTACTAATGTAATTCATCATCTTGAACTATTCTGAGTGTTTTCTGGGCGGAAATGTAAGTCTATCAGTCCATGGTAACACATTTCACCTCCTGTGTCTAAAATGCGCTTAGAATGGTGAGACAAAGCCAAAATGGACACTGTTGAATACAGACAAATTATCTTAAGAAACTTGATCTTACTAATGTAATTCATCATCTTTAAGTATTCTGAGTGTTTTCTGGGCGGAAATGTAAGTCTATCAGTCCATGGTAACACATTTCACCTCCTGTGTCTAAAATGCGCTTAGAATGGTGAGAGAAAGCCAAAATGGACACTGTTGAATACAGACAAATTATCTTAAGAAACTTCATCCAACTACTGTAATTCATCATCTTGAACTATTCTGAGTGTTTCCTGTACAGAAGTTCATGTTTGCCAGCCCCTGGAAAGACAACGATCCTGTGTCTAAAATAGGCTGGTGAGAATGGTGAATTAGAATGGAGAATTAGAATGGTGAGAGAAAGCCAAAATGGACACTGTTGAATACAGACAAATTATCTTAAGAAACTTGATCTTACTAATGTAATTCATCATCTTGAACTATTCTGAGTGTTTCCTGTACAGAAGTTCATGTTTGCCAGCCCCTGGAAAGACAACGATCCTGTGTCTAAAATAGGCTGGTGAGAATGGTGAATTAGAATGGAGAATTAGAATGGTGAGAGAAAGCCAAAATGGACACTGTTGAATACAGACAAATTATCTTAAGAAACTTGATCTTACTAATGTAATTCATCATCTTGAACTATTCTGAGTGTTTTCTGGGCGGAAATGTAAGTCTATCAGTCCATGGTAACACATTTCACCTCCTGTGTCTAAAATGCGCTTAGAATGGTGAGAGAAAGCCAAAATGGACACTGTTGAATACAGACAAATTATCTTAAGAAACTTCATCCAACTACTGTAATTCATCATCTTGAACTATTCTGAGTGTTTCCTGTACAGAAGTTCAGCTTTGCCAGCCCCTGGAAAGACAATTCACCTCCTGTGTCTAAAATAGGCTGGTGAGAATGGTGAATTAGAATGGAGAATTAGAATGGTGAGAGAAAGCCAAAATGGACACTGTTGAATACAGACAAATTATCTTAAGAAACTTCATCCAACTACTGTAATTCATCATCTTGAACTATTCTGAGTGTTTCCTGTACAGAAGTACATGTTTGCCAGCCCCTGGAAAGACAACGATCCTGTGTCTAAAATAGGCTGGTGAGAATGGTGAATTAGAATGGAGAATTAGAATGGTGAGAGAAAGCCAAAATGGACACTGTTGAATACAGACAAATTATCTTAAGAAACTTGATCTTACTAATGTAATTCATCATCTTGAACTATTCTGAGTGTTTTCTGGGCGGAAATGTAAGTCTATCAGTCCATGGTAACACATTTCACCTCCTGTGTCTAAAATAAGCTTAGAATGGTGAGAGAAAGCCAAAATGGACACTGTTGAATACAGACAAATTATCTTAAGAAACTTCATCCAACTACTGTAATTCATCATCTTGAACTATTCTGAGTGTTTCCTGTACAGAAGTTCATGTTTGCCAGCCCCTGGAAAGACAACGATCCTGTGTCTAAAATAGGCTGGTGAGAATGGTGAATTAGAATGGAGAATTAGAATGGTGAGAGAAAGCCAAAATGGACACTGTTGAATACAGACAAATTATCTTAAGAAACTTGATCTTACTAATGTAATTCATCATCTTGAACTATTCTGAGTGTTTTCTGGGCGGAAATGTAAGTCTATCAGTCCATGGTAACAAATTTCACCTCCTGTGTCTAAAATACGCTTAGAATGGTGAGAGAAAGCCAAAATGGACACTGTTGAATACAAACAAATTATCTTAAGTAACTTGATCTTACTAATGTAATTCATCATCTTGAACTATTCTGAGTGTTTTCTGGGCGGAAATGTAAGTCTATCAGTCCATGGTAACACATTTCACCTCCTGTGTCTAAAATAAGCTTAGAATGGTGAGAGAAAGCAAAAATGGACACTGTTGAATACAGACAAATTATCTTAAGAAACTTCATCCAACTACTGTAATTCATCATCTTGAACTATTCTGAGTGTTTCCTGTACAGAAGTTCAGCTTTGCCAGCCCCTGGAAAGACAATTCACCTCCTGTGTCTAAAATAGGCTGGTGAGAATGGTGAATTAGAATGGAGAATTAGAATGGTGAGAGAAAGCCAAAATGGACACTGTTGAATACAGACAAATTATCTTAAGAAACTTGATCTTACTAATGTAATTCATCATCTTGAACTATTCTGAGTGTTTTCTGGGCGGAAATGTAAGTCTATCAGTCCATGGTAACACATTTCACCTCCTGTGTCTAAAATAAGCTTAGAATGGTGAGAGAAAGCCAAAATGGACACTGTTGAATACAGACAAATTATCTTAAGAAACTTCATCCAACTACTGTAATTCATCATCTTGAACTATTCTGAGTGTTTCCTGTACAGAAGTTCAGCTTTGCCAGCCCCTGGAAAGACAATTCACCTCCTGTGTCTAAAATAGGCTGGTGAGAATGGTGAATTAGAATGGAGAATTAGAATGGTGAGAGAAAGCCAAAATGGACACTGTTGAATACAGACAAATTATCTTAAGAAACTTCATCCAACTACTGTAATTCATCATCTTGAACTATTCTGAGTGTTTCCTGTACAGAAGTTCAGCTTTGCCAGCCCCTGGGAAGACAATTCACCTCCTGTGTCTAAAATAGGCTGGTGAGAATGGTGAATTAGAATGGAGAATTAGAATGGTGAGAGAAAGCCAAAATGGACACTGTTGAATACAGACAAATTATCTTAAGAAACTTCATCCAACTACTGTAATTCATCATCTTGAACTATTCTGAGTGTTTCCTGTACAGAAGTTCAGCTTTGCCAGCCCCTGGAAAGACAATTCACCTCCTGTGTCTAAAATAGGCTGGTGAGAATGGTGAATTAGAATGGAGAATTAGAATGGTGAGAGAAAGCCAAAATGGACACTGTTGAATAGAGACAAATTATCTTAAGAAACTTCATCCAACTACTGTAATTCATCATCTTGAACTATTCTGAGTGTTTCCTGTACAGAAGTTCAGCTTTGCCAGCCCCTGGAAAGACAATTCACCTCCTGTGTCTAAAATAGGCTGGTGAGAATGGTGAATTAGAATGGAGAATTAGAATGGTGAGAGAAAGCCAAAATGGACACTGTTGAATACAGACAAATTATCTTAAGAAACTTCATCCAACTACTGTAATTCATCATCTTGAACTATTCTGAGTGTTTCCTGTACAGAAGTTCATGTTTGCCAGCCCCTGGAAAGACAACGATCCTGTGTCTAAAATAGGCTGGTGAGAATGGTGAATTAGAATGGAGAATTAGAATGGTGAGAGAAAGCCAAAATGGACACTGTTGAATACAGACAAATTATCTTAAGAAACTTGATCTTACTAATGTAATTCATCATCTTGAACTATTCTGAGTGTTTTCTGGGCGGAAATGTAAGTCTATCAGTCCATGGTAACAAATTTCACCTCCTGTGTCTAAAATACGCTTAGAATGGTGAGAGAAAGCCAAAATGGACACTGTTGAATACAAACAAATTATCTTAAGTAACTTGATCTTACTAATGTAATTCATCATCTTGAACTATTCTGAGTGTTTTCTGGGCGGAAATGTAAGTCTATCAGTCCATGGTAACACATTTCACCTCCTGTGTCTAAAATAAGCTTAGAATGGTGAGAGAAAGCAAAAATGGACACTGTTGAATACAGACAAATTATCTTAAGAAACTTCATCCAACTACTGTAATTCATCATCTTGAACTATTCTGAGTGTTTCCTGTACAGAAGTTCAGCTTTGCCAGCCCCTGGAAAGACAATTCACCTCCTGTGTCTAAAATAGGCTGGTGAGAATGGTGAATTAGAATGGAGAATTAGAATGGTGAGAGAAAGCCAAAATGGACACTGTTGAATACAGACAAATTATCTTAAGAAACTTGATCTTACTAATGTAATTCATCATCTTGAACTATTCTGAGTGTTTTCTGGGCGGAAATGTAAGTCTATCAGTCCATGGTAACACATTTCACCTCCTGTGTCTAAAATAAGCTTAGAATGGTGAGAGAAAGCCAAAATGGACACTGTTGAATACAGACAAATTATCTTAAGAAACTTCATCCAACTACTGTAATTCATCATCTTGAACTATTCTGAGTGTTTCCTGTACAGAAGTTCAGCTTTGCCAGCCCCTGGAAAGACAATTCACCTCCTGTGTCTAAAATAGGCTGGTGAGAATGGTGAATTAGAATGGAGAATTAGAATGGTGAGAGAAAGCCAAAATGGACACTGTTGAATACAGACAAATTATCTTAAGAAACTTCATCCAACTACTGTAATTCATCATCTTGAACTATTCTGAGTGTTTCCTGTACAGAAGTTCAGCTTTGCCAGCCCCTGGGAAGACAATTCACCTCCTGTGTCTAAAATAGGCTGGTGAGAATGGTGAATTAGAATGGAGAATTAGAATGGTGAGAGAAAGCCAAAATGGACACTGTTGAATACAGACAAATTATCTTAAGAAACTTCATCCAACTACTGTAATTCATCATCTTGAACTATTCTGAGTGTTTCCTGTACAGAAGTTCAGCTTTGCCAGCCCCTGGAAAGACAATTCACCTCCTGTGTCTAAAATAGGCTGGTGAGAATGGTGAATTAGAATGGAGAATTAGAATGGTGAGAGAAAGCCAAAATGGACACTGTTGAATAGAGACAAATTATCTTAAGAAACTTCATCCAACTACTGTAATTCATCATCTTGAACTATTCTGAGTGTTTCCTGTACAGAAGTTCAGCTTTGCCAGCCCCTGGAAAGACAATTCACCTCCTGTGTCTAAAATAGGCTGGTGAGAATGGTGAATTAGAATGGAGAATTAGAATGGTGAGAGAAAGCCAAAATGGACACTGTTGAATACAGACAAATTATCTTAAGAAACTTGATCTTACTAATGTAATTCATCATCTTTAACTATTCTGAGTGTTTTCTGGGCGGAAATGTAAGTCTATCAGTCCATGGTAACACATTTCACCTCCTGTGTCTAAAATACGCTTAGAATGGTGAGAGAAAGCCAAAATGGACACTGTTGAATACAGACAAATTATCTTAAGAAACTTGATCTTACTAATGTAATTCATCATCTTGAACTATTCTGAGTGTTTTCTGGGCGGAAATGTAAGTCTATCAGTCCATGGTAACACATTTCACCTCCTGTGTCTAAAATAAGCTTAGAATGGTGAGAGAAAGCCAAAATGGACACTGTTGAATACAGACAAATTATCTTAAGAAACTTCATCCAACTACTGTAATTCATCATCTTGAACTATTCTGAGTGTTTCCTGTACAGAAGTTCAGCTTTGCCAGCCCCTGGGAAGACAATTCACCTCCTGTGTCTAAAATAGGCTGGTGAGAATGGTGAATTAGAATGGAGAATTAGAATGGTGAGAGAAAGCCAAAATGGACACTGTTGAATACAGACAAATTATCTTAAGAAACTTCATCCAACTACTGTAATTCATCATCTTGAACTATTCTGAGTGTTTCCTGTACAGAAGTTCAGCTTTGCCAGCCCCTGGAAAGACAATTCACCTCCTGTGTCTAAAATAGGCTGGTGAGAATGGTGAATTAGAATGGAGAATTAGAATGGTGAGAGAAAGCCAAAATGGACACTGTTGAATACAGACAAATTATCTTAAGAAACTTGATCTTACTAATGTAATTCATCATCTTGAACTATTCTGAGTGTTTTCTGGGCGGAAATGTAAGTCTATCAGTCCATGGTAACAAATTTCACCTCCTGTGTCTAAAATGCGCTTAGAATGGTGAGAGAAAGCCAAAATGGACACTGTTGAATACAGACAAATTATCTTAAGAAACTTGATCTTACTAATGTAATTCATCATCTTGAACTATTCTGAGTGTTTTCTGGGCGGAAATGTAAGTCTATCAGTCCATGGTAACACATTTCACCTCCTGTGTCTAAAATAAGCTTAGAATGGTGAGAGAAAGCCAAAATGGACACTGTTGAATACAGACAAATTATCTTAAGAAACTTCATCCAACTACTGTAATTCATCATCTTGAACTATTCTGAGTGTTTCCTGTACAGAAGTTCAGCTTTGCCAGCCCCTGGAAAGACAATTCACCTCCTGTGTCTAAAATAGGCTGGTGAGAATGGTGAATTAGAATGGAGAATTAGAATGGTGAGAGAAAGCCAAAATGGACACTGTTGAATACAGACAAATTATCTTAAGAAACTTCATCCAACTACTGTAATTCATCATCTTGAACTATTCTGAGTGTTTCCTGTACAGAAGTTCAGCTTTGCCAGCCCCTGGGAAGACAATTCACCTCCTGTGTCTAAAATAGGCTGGTGAGAATGGTGAATTAGAATGGAGAATTAGAATGGTGAGAGAAAGCCAAAATGGACACTGTTGAATACAGACAAATTATCTTAAGAAACTTCATCCAACTACTGTAATTCATCATCTTGAACTATTCTGAGTGTTTCCTGTACAGAAGTTCAGCTTTGCCAGCCCCTGGAAAGACAATTCACCTCCTGTGTCTAAAATAGGCTGGTGAGAATGGTGAATTAGAATGGAGAATTAGAATGGTGAGAGAAAGCCAAAATGGACACTGTTGAATAGAGACAAATTATCTTAAGAAACTTCATCCAACTACTGTAATTCATCATCTTGAACTATTCTGAGTGTTTCCTGTACAGAAGTTCAGCTTTGCCAGCCCCTGGAAAGACAATTCACCTCCTGTGTCTAAAATAGGCTGGTGAGAATGGTGAATTAGAATGGAGAATTAGAATGGTGAGAGAAAGCCAAAATGGACACTGTTGAATACAGACAAATTATCTTAAGAAACTTGATCTTACTAATGTAATTCATCATCTTTAACTATTCTGAGTGTTTTCTGGGCGGAAATGTAAGTCTATCAGTCCATGGTAACACATTTCACCTCCTGTGTCTAAAATACGCTTAGAATGGTGAGAGAAAGCCAAAATGGACACTGTTGAATACAGACAAATTATCTTAAGAAACTTGATCTTACTAATGTAATTCATCATCTTGAACTATTCTGAGTGTTTTCTGGGCGGAAATGTAAGTCTATCAGTCCATGGTAACACATTTCACCTCCTGTGTCTAAAATAAGCTTAGAATGGTGAGAGAAAGCCAAAATGGACACTGTTGAATACAGACAAATTATCTTAAGAAACTTCATCCAACTACTGTAATTCATCATCTTGAACTATTCTGAGTGTTTCCTGTACAGAAGTTCAGCTTTGCCAGCCCCTGGGAAGACAATTCACCTCCTGTGTCTAAAATAGGCTGGTGAGAATGGTGAATTAGAATGGAGAATTAGAATGGTGAGAGAAAGCCAAAATGGACACTGTTGAATACAGACAAATTATCTTAAGAAACTTCATCCAACTACTGTAATTCATCATCTTGAACTATTCTGAGTGTTTCCTGTACAGAAGTTCAGCTTTGCCAGCCCCTGGAAAGACAATTCACCTCCTGTGTCTAAAATAGGCTGGTGAGAATGGTGAATTAGAATGGAGAATTAGAATGGTGAGAGAAAGCCAAAATGGACACTGTTGAATACAGACAAATTATCTTAAGAAACTTGATCTTACTAATGTAATTCATCATCTTGAACTATTCTGAGTGTTTTCTGGGCGGAAATGTAAGTCTATCAGTCCATGGTAACAAATTTCACCTCCTGTGTCTAAAATGCGCTTAGAATGGTGAGAGAAAGCCAAAATGGACACTGTTGAATACAGACAAATTATCTTAAGAAACTTGATCTTACTAATGTAATTCATCATCTTGAACTATTCTGAGTGTTTTCTGGGCGGAAATGTAAGTCTATCAGTCCATGGTAACACATTTCACCTCCTGTGTCTAAAATAAGCTTAGAATGGTGAGAGAAAGCCAAAATGGACACTGTTGAATACAGACAAATTATCTTAAGAAACTTCATCCAACTACTGTAATTCATCATCTTGAACTATTCTGAGTGTTTCCTGTACAGAAGTTCAGCTTTGCCAGCCCCTGGGAAGACAATTCACCTCCTGTGTCTAAAATAGGCTGGTGAGAATGGTGAATTAGAATGGAGAATTAGAATGGTGAGAGAAAGCCAAAATGGACACTGTTGAATACAGACAAATTATCTTAAGAAACTTCATCCAACTACTGTAATTCATCATCTTGAACTATTCTGAGTGTTTCCTGTACAGAAGTTCAGCTTTGCCAGCCCCTGGAAAGACAATTCACCTCCTGTGTCTAAAATAGGCTGGTGAGAATGGTGAATTAGAATGGAGAATTAGAATGGTGAGAGAAAGCCAAAATGGACACTGTTGAATACAGACAAATTATCTTAAGAAACTTGATCTTACTAATGTAATTCATCATCTTGAACTATTCTGAGTGTTTTCTGGGCGGAAATGTAAGTCTATCAGTCCATGGTAACAAATTTCACCTCCTGTGTCTAAAATGCGCTTAGAATGGTGAGAGAAAGCCAAAATGGACACTGTTGAATACAGACAAATTATCTTAAGAAACTTGATCTTACTAATGTAATTCATCATCTTTAAGTATTCTGAGTGTTTTCTGGGCGGAAATGTAAGTCTATCAGTCCATGGTAACACATTTCACCTCCTGTGTCTAAAATGCGCTTAGAATGGTGAGAGAAAGCCAAAATGGACACTGTTGAATACAGACAAATTATCTTAAGAAACTTCATCCAACTACTGTAATTCATCATCTTGAACTATTCTGAGTGTTTCCTGTACAGAAGTTCATGTTTGCCAGCCCCTGGAAAGACAACGATCCTGTGTCTAAAATAGGCTGGTGAGAATGGTGAATTAGAATGGAGAATTAGAATGGTGAGAGAAAGCCAAAATGGACACTGTTGAATACAGACAAATTATCTTAAGAAACTTGATCTTACTAATGTAATTCATCATCTTGAACTATTCTGAGTGTTTCCTGTACAGAAGTTCATGTTTGCCAGCCCCTGGAAAGACAACGATCCTGTGTCTAAAATAGGCTGGTGAGAATGGTGAATTAGAATGGAGAATTAGAATGGTGAGAGAAAGCCAAAATGGACACTGTTGAATACAGACAAATTATCTTAAGAAACTTGATCTTACTAATGTAATTCATCATCTTGAACTATTCTGAGTGTTTTCTGGGCGGAAATGTAAGTCTATCAGTCCATGGTAACACATTTCACCTCCTGTGTCTAAAATGCGCTTAGAATGGTGAGAGAAAGCCAAAATGGACACTGTTGAATACAGACAAATTATCTTAAGAAACTTCATCCAACTACTGTAATTCATCATCTTGAACTATTCTGAGTGTTTCCTGTACAGAAGTTCAGCTTTGCCAGCCCCTGGAAAGACAATTCACCTCCTGTGTCTAAAATAGGCTGGTGAGAATGGTGAATTAGAATGGAGAATTAGAATGGTGAGAGAAAGCCAAAATGGACACTGTTGAATACAGACAAATTATCTTAAGAAACTTCATCCAACTACTGTAATTCATCATCTTGAACTATTCTGAGTGTTTCCTGTACAGAAGTTCAGCTTTGCCAGCCCCTGGAAAGACAATTCACCTCCTGTGTCTAAAATAGGCTGGTGAGAATGGTGAATTAGAATGGAGAATTAGAATGGTGAGAGAAAGCCAAAATGGACACTGTTGAATACAGACAAATTATCTTAAGAAACTTCATCCAACTACTGTAATTCATCATCTTGAACTATTCTGAGTGTTTCCTGTACAGAAGTTCAGCTTTGCCAGCCCCTGGAAAGACAATTCACCTCCTGTGTCTAAAATAGGCTGGTGAGAATGGTGAATTAGAATGGAGAATTAGAATGGTGAGAGAAAGCCAAAATGGACACTGTTGAATACAGACAAATTATCTTAAGAAACTTCATCCAACTACTGTAATTCATCATCTTGAACTATTCTGAGTGTTTCCTGTACAGAAGTTCAGCTTTGCCAGCCCCTGGAAAGACAATTCACCTCCTGTGTCTAAAATAGGCTGGTGAGAATGGTGAATTAGAATGGAGAATTAGAATGGTGAGAGAAAGCCAAAATGGACACTGTTGAATACAGACAAATTATCTTAAGAAACTTGATCTTACTAATGTAATTCATCATCTTGAACTATTCTGAGTGTTTTCTGGGCGGAAATGTAAGTCTATCAGTCCATGGTAACAAATTTCACCTCCTGTGTCTAAAATGCGCTTAGAATGGTGAGAGAAAGCCAAAATGGACACTGTTGAATACAGACAAATTATCTTAAGAAACTTGATCTTACTAATGTAATTCATCATCTTTAAGTATTCTGAGTGTTTTCTGGGCGGAAATGTAAGTCTATCAGTCCATGGTAACACATTTCACCTCCTGTGTCTAAAATGCGCTTAGAATGGTGAGAGAAAGCCAAAATGGACACTGTTGAATACAGACAAATTATCTTAAGAAACTTCATCCAACTACTGTAATTCATCATCTTGAACTATTCTGAGTGTTTCCTGTACAGAAGTTCATGTTTGCCAGCCCCTGGAAAGACAACGATCCTGTGTCTAAAATAGGCTGGTGAGAATGGTGAATTAGAATGGAGAATTAGAATGGTGAGAGAAAGCCAAAATGGACACTGTTGAATACAGACAAATTATCTTAAGAAACTTGATCTTACTAATGTAATTCATCATCTTGAACTATTCTGAGTGTTTTCTGGGCGGAAATGTAAGTCTATCAGTCCATGGTAACAAATTTCACCTCCTGTGTCTAAAATACGCTTAGAATGGTGAGAGAAAGCCAAAATGGACACTGTTGAATACAGACAAATTATCTTAAGAAACTTGATCTTACTAATGTAATTCATCATCTTGAACTATTCTGAGTGTTTTCTGGGCGGAAATGTAAGTCTATCAGTCCATGGTAACACATTTCACCTCCTGTGTCTAAAATAGGCTTAGAATGGTGAGAAAAAGCCAAAATGGACACTGTTGAATACAGACAAATTATCTTAAGAAACTTCATCCAACTACTGTAATTCATCATCTTGAACTATTCTGAGTGTTTCCTGTACAGAAGTTCAGGTTTGCCAGCCCCTGGAAAGACAATTCACCTCCTGTGTCTAAAACAGGCTTAGAATGGTGAGAGAAAGCCAAAATGGACACTGTTGAATACAGACAAATTATCTTAAGAAACTTCATCCAACTACTGTAATTCATCATCTTGAACTATTCTGAGTGTTTTCTGGGCGGAAATGTAAGTCTATCAGTCCATGGTAACACATTTCACCTCCTGTGTCTAAAATAGGCTTAGAATGGTGAGAGAAAGCCAAAATGGACACTGTTGACTACAGACAAATTATCTTAAGAAATTTCATCCAACTACTGTAATTCATCATCTTGAACTATTCTGAGTGTTTCCTGTTCAGAAGTTCAGGTTTGCCAGCCCCTGGAAAGACAATTCACCTCCTGTGTCTAAAATAGGCTGGTGAGAATGGTGAATTAGAATGGTGAGAGAAAGCCAAAATGGACACTGTTGAATACAGACAAATTATCTTAAGAAACTTCATCCAACTACTGTAATTCATCATCTTGAACTATTCTGAGTGTTTCCTGTACAGAAGTTCAGGTTTGCCAGCCCCTGGAAAGACAATTCACCTCCTGTGTCTAAAATAGGCTGGTGAGAATGGTGAATTAGAATGGAGAATTAGAATGGTGAGAGAAAGCCAAAATGGACACTGTTGAATACAGACAAATTATCTTAAGAAACTTCATCCAACTACTGTAATTCATCATCTTGAACTATTCTGAATGTTTCCTGTACAGAAGTTCAGGTTTGCCAGCCCCTGGAAAGACATTTCACCTCCTGTGTCTAAAACAGGCTTAGAATGGTGAGAGAAAGCCAAAATGGACACTGTTGAATACAGACAAATTATCTTAAGAAACTTCATCCAACTACTGTAATTCATCATCTTGAACTATTCTGAGTGTTTTCTGGGCGGAAATGTAAGTCTATCAGTCCATGGTAACACATTTCACCTCCTGTGTCCAAAATAGGCTTAGAATGGTGAGAGAAAGCCAAAATGGACACTGTTGAATACAGACAAATTATCTTAAGAAACTTCATCCAACTACTGTAATTCATCATCTTGAACTATTCTGAGTGTTTCCTGTACAGAAGTTCAGGTTTGCCAGCCCCTGGAAAGACAATTCACCTCCTGTGTCTAAAATAGGCTGGTGAGAATGGTGAATTAGAATGGAGAATTAGAATGGTGAGAGAAAGCCAAAATGGACACTGTTGAATACAGACAAATTATCTTAAGAAACTTCATCCAACTACTGTAATTCATCATCTTGAACTATTCTGAGTGTTTCCTGTACAGAAGTTCAGGTTAGCCAGCCCCTGGAAAGACAATTCACCTCCTGTGTCTAAAATAGGCTGGTGAGAATGGTGAATTAGAATGGTGAGAGAAAGCCAAAATGGACACTGTTGAATACAGACAAATTATCTTAAGAAACTTCATCCAACTACTGTAATTCATCATCTTGAACTATTCTGAGTGTTTCCTGTACAGAAGTTCAGCTTTGCCAGCCCCTGGAAAGACAATTCACCTCCTGTGTCTAAAACAGGCTTAGAATGGTGAGAGAAAGCCAAAATGGACACTGTTGAATACAGACAAATTATCTTAAGAAACTTCATCCAACTACTGTAATTCATCATCTTGAACTATTCTGAGTGTTTCCTGTACAGAAGTTCAGCTTTGCCAGCCCCTGGAAAGACAATTCACCTCCTGTGTCTAAAAGAGGCTGGTGAGAATGGTGAATTAGAATGGAGAATTAGAATGGTGAGAGAAAGCCAAAATGGACACTGTTGAATACAGACAAATTATCTTAAGAAACTTCATCCAACTACTGTAATTCATCATCTTGAACTATTCTGAGTGTTTCCTGTACAGAAGTTCAGGTTTGCCAGCCCCTGGAAAGACAATTCACCTCCTGTGTCTAAAAGAGGCTGGTGAGAATGGTGAATTAGAATGGAGAATTAGAATGGTGAGAGAAAGCCAAAATGGACACTGTTGAATACAGACAAATTATCTTAAGAAACTTCATCCAACTACTGTAATTCATCATCTTGAACTATTCTGAGTGTTTCCTGTACAGAAGTTCAGGTTTGCCAGCCCCTGGAAAGACAATTCACCTCCTGTGTCTAAAATAGGCTGGTGAGAATGGTGAATTAGAATGGAGAATTAGAATGGTGAGAGAAAGCCAAAATGGACACTGTTGAATACAGACAAATTATCTTAAGAAACTTCATCCAACTACTGTAATTCATCATCTTGAACTATTCTGAGTGTTTCCTGTACAGAAGTTCAGGTTTGCCAGCCCCTGGAAAGACAATTCACCTCCTGTGTCTAAAATAGGCTGGTGAGAATGGTGAATTAGAATGGAGAATTAGAATGGTGAGAGAAAGCCAAAATGGACACTGTTGAATACAGACAAATTATCTTAAGAAACTTCATCCAACTACTGTAATTCATCATCTTGAACTATTCTGAGTGTTTCCTGTACAGAAGTTCAGGTTAGCCAGCCCCTGGAAAGACAATTCACCTCCTGTGTCTAAAATAGGCTGGTGAGAATGGTGAATTAGAATGGAGAATTAGAATGGTGAGAGAAAGCCAAAATGGACACTGTTGAATACAGACAAATTATCTTAAGAAACTTCATCCAACTACTGTAATTCATCATCTTGAACTATTCTGAGTGTTTCCTGTACAGAAGT
This sequence comes from Pempheris klunzingeri, assembly GCF_042242105.1. NCBI lineage: Eukaryota > Metazoa > Chordata > Actinopteri > Acropomatiformes > Pempheridae > Pempheris > Pempheris klunzingeri. The sequence goes on from NC_092029.1 coordinate 22,916,845, forward strand.
TCAGGTTTGCCAGCCCCTGGAAAGACAATTCACCTCCTGTGTCTAAAATAGGCTGGTGAGAATGGTGAATTAGAATGGAGAATTAGAATGGTGAGAGAAAGCCAAAATGGACACTGTTGAATACAGACAAATTATCTTAAGAAACTTCATCCAACTACTGTAATTCATCATCTTGAACTATTCTGAGTGTTTCCTGTACAGAAGTTCAGGTTAGCCAGCCCCTGGAAAGACAATTCACCTCCTGTGTCTAAAATAGGCTGGTGAGAATGGTGAATTAGAATGGTGAGAGAAAGCCAAAATGGACACTGTTGAATACAGACAAATTATCTTAAGAAACTTCATCCAACTACTGTAATTCATCATCTTGAACTATTCTGAGTGTTTCCTGTACAGAAGTTCAGGTTTGCCAGCCCCTGGAAAGACAATTCACCTCCTGTGTCTAAAACAGGCTTAGAATGGTGAGAGAAAGCCAAAATGGACACTGTTGAATACAGACAAATTATCTTAAGAAACTTCATCCAACTACTGTAATTCATCATCTTGAACTATTCTGAGTGTTTCCTGTACAGAAGTTCAGGTTTGCCAGCCCCTGGAAAGACAATTCACCTCCTGTGTCTAAAATAGGCTGGTGAGAATGGTGAATTAGAATGGAGAATTAGAATGGTGAGAGAAAGCAAAAATGGACACTGTTGAATACAGACAAATTATCTTAAGAAACTTCATCCAACTACTGTAATTCATCATCTTGAAGTATTCTGAGTGTTTCCTGTACAGAAGTTCAGCTTTGCCAGCCCCTGGAAAGACAATTCACCTCCTGTGTCTAAAATAGGCTGGTGAGAATGGTGAATTAGAATGGAGAATTAGAATGGTGAGAGAAAGCCAAAATGGACACTGTTGAATACAGACAAATTATCTTAAGAAACTTCATCCAACTACTGTAATTCATCATCTTGAACTATTCTGAGTGTTTCCTGTACAGAAGTTCAGGTTTGCCAGCCCCTGGAAAGACAATTCACCTCCTGTGTCTAAAAGAGGCTGGTGAGAATGGTGAATTAGAATGGAGAATTAGAATGGTGAGAGAAAGCCAAAATGGACACTGTTGAATACAGACAAATTATCTTAAGAAACTTCATCCAACTACTGTAATTCATCATCTTGAACTATTCTGAGTGTTTCCTGTACAGAAGTTCAGGTTTGCCAGCCCCTGGAAAGACAATTCACCTCCTGTGTCTAAAATAGGCTGGTGAGAATGGTGAATTAGAATGGTGAGAGAAAGCCAAAATGGACACTGTTGAATACAGACAAATTATCTTAAGAAACTTCATCCAACTACTGTAATTCATCATCTTGAACTATTCTGAGTGTTTCCTGTACAGAAGTTCAGGTTTGCCAGCCCCTGGAAAGACAATTCACCTCCTGTGTCTAAAATAGGCTGGTGAGAATGGTGAATTAGAATGGAGAATTAGAATGGTGAGAGAAAGCCAAAATGGACACTGTTGAATACAGACAAATTATCTTAAGAAACTTGATCTTACTAATGTAATTCATCATCTTTAACTATTCTGAGTGTTTTCTGGGCGGAAATGTAAGTCTATCAGTCCATGGTAACACATTTCACCTCCTGTGTCTAAAATAAGCTTAGAATGGTGAGAGAAAGCCAAAATGGACACTGTTGAATACAGACAAATTATCTTAAGAAACTTCATCCAACTACTGTAATTCATCATCTTGAACTATTCTGAGTGTTTCCTGTACAGAAGTTCAGCTTTGCCAGCCCCTGGAAAGACAATTCACCTCCTGTGTCTAAAATAGGCTGGTGAGAATGGTGAATTAGAATGGTGAGAGAAAGCCAAAATGGACACTGTTGAATACAGACAAATTATCTTAAGAAACTTCATCCAACTACTGTAATTCATCATCTTGAACTATTCTGAGTGTTTCCTGTACAGAAGTTCAGGTTTGCCAGCCCCTGGAAAGACAATTCACCTCCTGTGTCTAAAACAAGCTTAGAATGGTGAGAGAAAGCCAAAATGGACACTGTTGAATACAGACAAATTATCTTAAGAAACTTCATCCAACTACTGTAATTCATCATCTTGAACTATTCTGAGTGTTTCCTGTACAGAAGTTCAGGTTTGCCAGCCCCTGGAAAGACAATTCACCTCCTGTGTCTAAAATAGGCTGGTGAGAATGGTGAATTAGAATGGAGAATTAGAATGGTGAGAGAAAGCCAAAATGGACACTGTTGAATACAGACAAATTATCTTAAGAAACTTCATCCAACTACTGTAATTCATCATCTTGAAGTATTCTGAGTGTTTCCTGTACAGAAGTTCAGCTTTGCCAGCCCCTGGAAAGACAATTCACCTCCTGTGTCTAAAATAGGCTGGTGAGAATGGTGAATTAGAATGGAGAATTAGAATGGTGAGAGAAAGCCAAAATGGACACTGTTGAATACAGACAAATTATCTTAAGAAACTTCATCCAACTACTGTAATTCATCATCTTGAACTATTCTGAGTGTTTCCTGTACAGAAGTTCAGGTTTGCCAGCCCCTGGAAAGACAATTCACCTCCTGTGTCTAAAAGAGGCTGGTGAGAATGGTGAATTAGAATGGAGAATTAGAATGGTGAGAGAAAGCCAAAATGGACACTGTTGAATACAGACAAATTATCTTAAGAAACTTCATCCAACTACTGTAATTCATCATCTTGAACTATTCTGAGTGTTTCCTGTACAGAAGTTCAGGTTTGCCAGCCCCTGGAAAGACAATTCACCTCCTGTGTCTAAAATAGGCTGGTGAGAATGGTGAATTAGAATGGTGAGAGAAAGCCAAAATGGACACTGTTGAATACAGACAAATTATCTTAAGAAACTTCATCCAACTACTGTAATTCATCATCTTGAACTATTCTGAGTGTTTCCTGTACAGAAGTTCAGGTTTGCCAGCCCCTGGAAAGACAATTCACCTCCTGTGTCTAAAATAGGCTGGTGAGAATGGTGAATTAGAATGGAGAATTAGAATGGTGAGAGAAAGCCAAAATGGACACTGTTGAATACAGACAAATTATCTTAAGAAACTTCATCCAACTACTGTAATTCATCATCTTGAACTATTCTGAGTGTTTTCTGGGCGGAAATGTAAGTCTATCAGTCCATGGTAACACATTTCACCTCCTGTGTCCAAAATAGGCTTAGAATGGTGAGAAAAAGCCAAAATGGACACTGTTGAATACAGACAAATTATCTTAAGAAACTTCATCCAACTACTGTAATTCATCATCTTGAACTATTCTGAGTGTTTTCTGGGCGGAAATGTAAGTCTATCAGTCCATGGTAACACATTTCACCTCCTGTGTCTAAAATAGGCTTAGAATGGTGAGAGAAAGCCAAAATGGACACTGTTGAATACAGACAAATTATCTTAAGAAACTTCATCCAACTACTGTAATTCATCATCTTGAACTATTCTGAGTGTTTCCTGTTCAGAAGTTCAGGTTAGCCAGCCCCTGGAAAGACAATTCACCTCCTGTGTCTAAAATAGGCTGGTGAGAATGGTGAATTAGAATGGAGAATTAGAATGGTGAGAGAAAGCCAAAATGGACAATGTTGAATACAGACAAATTATCTTAAGAAACTTCATCCAACTACTGTAATTCATCATCTTGAACTATTCTGAGTGTTTCCTGTACAGAAGTTCAGGTTTGCCAGCCCCTGGAAAGACAATTCACCTCCTGTGTCTAAAATAGGCTGGTGAGAATGGTGAATTAGAATGGAGAATTAGAATGGTGAGAGAAAGCCAAAATGGACACTGTTGACTACAGACAAATTATCTTAAGAAACTTCATCCAACTACTGTAATTCATCATCTTGAACTATTCTGAGTGTTTTCTGGGCGGAAATGTAAGTCTATCAGTCCATGGTAACACATTTCACCTCCTGTGTCCAAAATAGGCTTAGAATGGTGAGAGAAAGCCAAAATGGACACTGTTGAATACAGACAAATTATCTTAAGAAACTTCATCCAACTACTGTAATTCATCATCTTGAACTATTCTGAGTGTTTCCTGTACAGAAGTTCAGGTTTGCCAGCCCCTGGAAAGACAATTCACCTCCTGTGTCTAAAATAGGCTGGTGAGAATGGTGAATTAGAATGGAGAATTAGAATGGTGAGAGAAAGCCAAAATGGACACTGTTGAATACAGACAAATTATCTTAAGAAACTTCATCCAACTACTGTAATTCATCATCTTGAACTATTCTGAATGTTTCCTGTACAGAAGTTCAGGTTTGCCAGCCCCTGGAAAGACATTTCACCTCCTGTGTCTAAAACAGGCTTAGAATGGTGAGAGAAAGCCAAAATGGACACTGTTGAATACAGACAAATTATCTTAAGAAACTTCATCCAACTACTGTAATTCATCATCTTGAACTATTCTGAGTGTTTTCTGGGCGGAAATGTAAGTCTATCAGTCCATGGTAACACATTTCACCTCCTGTGTCCAAAATAGGCTTAGAATGGTGAGAAAAAGCCAAAATGGACACTGTTGAATACAGACAAATTATCTTAAGAAACTTCATCCAACTACTGTAATTCATCATCTTGAACTATTCTGAGTGTTTCCTGTACAGAAGTTCAGGTTTGCCAGCCCCTGGAAAGACAATTCACCTCCTGTGTCTAAAATAGGCTGGTGAGAATGGTGAATTAGAATGGAGAATTAGAATGGTGAGAGAAAGCCAAAATGGACACTGTTGAATACAGACAAATTATCTTAAGAAACTTCATCCAACTACTGTAATTCATCATCTTGAACTATTCTGAGTGTTTCCTGTACAGAAGTTCAGGTTTGCCAGCCCCTGGAAAGACAATTCACCTCCTGTGTCTAAAACAGGCTTAGAATGGTGAGAGAAAGCCAAAATGGACACTGTTGAATACAGACAAATTATCTTAAGAAACTTCATCCAACTACTGTAATTCATCATCTTGAACTATTCTGAGTGTTTTCTGGGCGGAAATGTAAGTCTATCAGTCCATGGTAACACATTTCACCTCCTGTGTCTAAAATAGGCTTAGAATGGTGAGAGAAAGCCAAAATGGACACTGTTGAATACAGACAAATTATCTTAAGAAACTTCATCCAACTACTGTAATTCATCATCTTGAACTATTCTGAGTGTTTCCTGTTCAGAAGTTCAGGTTAGCCAGCCCCTGGAAAGACAATTCACCTCCTGTGTCTAAAATAGGCTGGTGAGAATGGTGAATTAGAATGGAGAATTAGAATGGTGAGAGAAAGCCAAAATGGACAATGTTGAATACAGACAAATTATCTTAAGAAACTTCATCCAACTACTGTAATTCATCATCTTGAACTATTCTGAGTGTTTCCTGTACAGAAGTTCAGGTTTGCCAGCCCCTGGAAAGACAATTCACCTCCTGTGTCTAAAATAGGCTGGTGAGAATGGTGAATTAGAATGGAGAATTAGAATGGTGAGAGAAAGCCAAAATGGACACTGTTGACTACAGACAAATTATCTTAAGAAACTTCATCCAACTACTGTAATTCATCATCTTGAACTATTCTGAGTGTTTTCTGGGCGGAAATGTAAGTCTATCAGTCCATGGTAACACATTTCACCTCCTGTGTCCAAAATAGGCTTAGAATGGTGAGAGAAAGCCAAAATGGACACTGTTGAATACAGACAAATTATCTTAAGAAACTTCATCCAACTACTGTAATTCATCATCTTGAACTATTCTGAGTGTTTCCTGTACAGAAGTTCAGGTTTGCCAGCCCCTGGAAAGACAATTCACCTCCTGTGTCTAAAATAGGCTGGTGAGAATGGTGAATTAGAATGGAGAATTAGAATGGTGAGAGAAAGCCAAAATGGACACTGTTGAATACAGACAAATTATCTTAAGAAACTTCATCCAACTACTGTAATTCATCATCTTGAACTATTCTGAATGTTTCCTGTACAGAAGTTCAGGTTTGCCAGCCCCTGGAAAGACATTTCACCTCCTGTGTCTAACACAGGCTTAGAATGGTGAGAGAAAGCCAAAATGGACACTGTTGAATACAGACAAATTATCTTAAGAAACTTCATCCAACTACTGTAAATCATCATCTTGAACTATTCTGAGTGTTTTCTGGGCGGAAATGTAAGTCTATCAGTCCATGGTAACACATTTCACCTCCTGTGTCCAAAATAGGCTTAGAATGGTGAGAGAAAGCCAAAATGGACACTGTTGAATACAGACAAATTATCTTAAGAAACTTCATCCAACTACTGTAATTCATCATCTTGAACTATTCTGAGTGTTTCCTGTACAGAAGTTCAGGTTTGCCAGCCCCTGGAAAGACAATTCACCTCCTGTGTCTAAAATAGGCTGGTGAGAATGGTGAATTAGAATGGAGAATTAGAATGGTGAGAGAAAGCCAAAATGGACACTGTTGAATACAGACAAATTATCTTAAGAAACTTCATCCAACTACTGTAATTCATCATCTTGAACTATTCTGAGTGTTTCCTGTACAGAAGTTCAGGTTTGCCAGCCCCTGGAAAGACAATTCACCTCCTGTGTCTAAAACAAGCTTAGAATGGTGAGAGAAAGCCAAAATGGACACTGTTGAATACAGACAAATTATCTTAAGAAACTTCATCCAACTACTGTAATTCATCATCTTGAACTATTCTGAGTGTTTCCTGTACAGAAGTTCAGGTTTGCCAGCCCCTGGAAAGACAATTCACCTCCTGTGTCTAAAATAGGCTGGTGAGAATGGTGAATTAGAATGGAGAATTAGAATGGTGAGAGAAAGCCAAAATGGACACTGTTGAATACAGACAAATTATCTTAAGAAACTTCATCCAACTACTGTAATTCATCATCTTGAAGTATTCTGAGTGTTTCCTGTACAGAAGTTCAGCTTTGCCAGCCCCTGGAAAGACAATTCACCTCCTGTGTCTAAAATAGGCTGGTGAGAATGGTGAATTAGAATGGAGAATTAGAATGGTGAGAGAAAGCCAAAATGGACACTGTTGAATACAGACAAATTATCTTAAGAAACTTCATCCAACTACTGTAATTCATCATCTTGAACTATTCTGAGTGTTTCCTGTACAGAAGTTCAGGTTTGCCAGCCCCTGGAAAGACAATTCACCTCCTGTGTCTAAAAGAGGCTGGTGAGAATGGTGAATTAGAATGGAGAATTAGAATGGTGAGAGAAAGCCAAAATGGACACTGTTGAATACAGACAAATTATCTTAAGAAACTTCATCCAACTACTGTAATTCATCATCTTGAACTATTCTGAGTGTTTCCTGTACAGAAGTTCAGGTTTGCCAGCCCCTGGAAAGACAATTCACCTCCTGTGTCTAAAATAGGCTGGTGAGAATGGTGAATTAGAATGGTGAGAGAAAGCCAAAATGGACACTGTTGAATACAGACAAATTATCTTAAGAAACTTCATCCAACTACTGTAATTCATCATCTTGAACTATTCTGAGTGTTTCCTGTACAGAAGTTCAGGTTTGCCAGCCCCTGGAAAGACAATTCACCTCCTGTGTCTAAAATAGGCTGGTGAGAATGGTGAATTAGAATGGAGAATTAGAATGGTGAGAGAAAGCCAAAATGGACACTGTTGAATACAGACAAATTATCTTAAGAAACTTCATCCAACTACTGTAATTCATCATCTTGAACTATTCTGAGTGTTTTCTGGGCGGAAATGTAAGTCTATCAGTCCATGGTAACACATTTCACCTCCTGTGTCCAAAATAGGCTTAGAATGGTGAGAAAAAGCCAAAATGGACACTGTTGAATACAGACAAATTATCTTAAGAAACTTCATCCAACTACTGTAATTCATCATCTTGAACTATTCTGAGTGTTTTCTGGGCGGAAATGTAAGTCTATCAGTCCATGGTAACACATTTCACCTCCTGTGTCTAAAATAGGCTTAGAATGGTGAGAGAAAGCCAAAATGGACACTGTTGAATACAGACAAATTATCTTAAGAAACTTCATCCAACTACTGTAATTCATCATCTTGAACTATTCTGAGTGTTTCCTGTTCAGAAGTTCAGGTTAGCCAGCCCCTGGAAAGACAATTCACCTCCTGTGTCTAAAATAGGCTGGTGAGAATGGTGAATTAGAATGGAGAATTAGAATGGTGAGAGAAAGCCAAAATGGACAATGTTGAATACAGACAAATTATCTTAAGAAACTTCATCCAACTACTGTAATTCATCATCTTGAACTATTCTGAGTGTTTCCTGTACAGAAGTTCAGGTTTGCCAGCCCCTGGAAAGACAATTCACCTCCTGTGTCTAAAATAGGCTGGTGAGAATGGTGAATTAGAATGGAGAATTAGAATGGTGAGAGAAAGCCAAAATGGACACTGTTGACTACAGACAAATTATCTTAAGAAACTTCATCCAACTACTGTAATTCATCATCTTGAACTATTCTGAGTGTTTTCTGGGCGGAAATGTAAGTCTATCAGTCCATGGTAACACATTTCACCTCCTGTGTCCAAAATAGGCTTAGAATGGTGAGAGAAAGCCAAAATGGACACTGTTGAATACAGACAAATTATCTTAAGAAACTTCATCCAACTACTGTAATTCATCATCTTGAACTATTCTGAGTGTTTCCTGTACAGAAGTTCAGGTTTGCCAGCCCCTGGAAAGACAATTCACCTCCTGTGTCTAAAATAGGCTGGTGAGAATGGTGAATTAGAATGGAGAATTAGAATGGTGAGAGAAAGCCAAAATGGACACTGTTGAATACAGACAAATTATCTTAAGAAACTTCATCCAACTACTGTAATTCATCATCTTGAACTATTCTGAATGTTTCCTGTACAGAAGTTCAGGTTTGCCAGCCCCTGGAAAGACATTTCACCTCCTGTGTCTAAAACAGGCTTAGAATGGTGAGAGAAAGCCAAAATGGACACTGTTGAATACAGACAAATTATCTTAAGAAACTTCATCCAACTACTGTAATTCATCATCTTGAACTATTCTGAGTGTTTTCTGGGCGGAAATGTAAGTCTATCAGTCCATGGTAACACATTTCACCTCCTGTGTCCAAAATAGGCTTAGAATGGTGAGAAAAAGCCAAAATGGACACTGTTGAATACAGACAAATTATCTTAAGAAACTTCATCCAACTACTGTAATTCATCATCTTGAACTATTCTGAGTGTTTCCTGTACAGAAGTTCAGGTTTGCCAGCCCCTGGAAAGACAATTCACCTCCTGTGTCTAAAATAGGCTGGTGAGAATGGTGAATTAGAATGGAGAATTAGAATGGTGAGAGAAAGCCAAAATGGACACTGTTGAATACAGACAAATTATCTTAAGAAACTTCATCCAACTACTGTAATTCATCATCTTGAACTATTCTGAGTGTTTCCTGTACAGAAGTTCAGGTTTGCCAGCCCCTGGAAAGACAATTCACCTCCTGTGTCTAAAACAGGCTTAGAATGGTGAGAGAAAGCCAAAATGGACACTGTTGAATACAGACAAATTATCTTAAGAAACTTCATCCAACTACTGTAATTCATCATCTTGAACTATTCTGAGTGTTTTCTGGGCGGAAATGTAAGTCTATCAGTCCATGGTAACACATTTCACCTCCTGTGTCTAAAATAGGCTTAGAATGGTGAGAGAAAGCCAAAATGGACACTGTTGAATACAGACAAATTATCTTAAGAAACTTCATCCAACTACTGTAATTCATCATCTTGAACTATTCTGAGTGTTTCCTGTTCAGAAGTTCAGGTTAGCCAGCCCCTGGAAAGACAATTCACCTCCTGTGTCTAAAATAGGCTGGTGAGAATGGTGAATTAGAATGGAGAATTAGAATGGTGAGAGAAAGCCAAAATGGACAATGTTGAATACAGACAAATTATCTTAAGAAACTTCATCCAACTACTGTAATTCATCATCTTGAACTATTCTGAGTGTTTCCTGTACAGAAGTTCAGGTTTGCCAGCCCCTGGAAAGACAATTCACCTCCTGTGTCTAAAATAGGCTGGTGAGAATGGTGAATTAGAATGGAGAATTAGAATGGTGAGAGAAAGCCAAAATGGACACTGTTGACTACAGACAAATTATCTTAAGAAACTTCATCCAACTACTGTAATTCATCATCTTGAACTATTCTGAGTGTTTTCTGGGCGGAAATGTAAGTCTATCAGTCCATGGTAACACATTTCACCTCCTGTGTCCAAAATAGGCTTAGAATGGTGAGAGAAAGCCAAAATGGACACTGTTGAATACAGACAAATTATCTTAAGAAACTTCATCCAACTACTGTAATTCATCATCTTGAACTATTCTGAGTGTTTCCTGTACAGAAGTTCAGGTTTGCCAGCCCCTGGAAAGACAATTCACCTCCTGTGTCTAAAATAGGCTGGTGAGAATGGTGAATTAGAATGGAGAATTAGAATGGTGAGAGAAAGCCAAAATGGACACTGTTGAATACAGACAAATTATCTTAAGAAACTTCATCCAACTACTGTAATTCATCATCTTGAACTATTCTGAATGTTTCCTGTACAGAAGTTCAGGTTTGCCAGCCCCTGGAAAGACATTTCACCTCCTGTGTCTAACACAGGCTTAGAATGGTGAGAGAAAGCCAAAATGGACACTGTTGAATACAGACAAATTATCTTAAGAAACTTCATCCAACTACTGTAAATCATCATCTTGAACTATTCTGAGTGTTTTCTGGGCGGAAATGTAAGTCTATCAGTCCATGGTAACACATTTCACCTCCTGTGTCCAAAATAGGCTTAGAATGGTGAGAGAAAGCCAAAATGGACACTGTTGAATACAGACAAATTATCTTAAGAAACTTCATCCAACTACTGTAATTCATCATCTTGAACTATTCTGAGTGTTTCCTGTACAGAAGTTCAGGTTTGCCAGCCCCTGGAAAGACAATTCACCTCCTGTGTCTAAAATAGGCTGGTGAGAATGGTGAATTAGAATGGTGAGAGAAAGCCAAAATGGACACTGTTGAATACAGACAAATTATCTTAAGAAACTTCATCCAACTACTGTAATTCATCATCTTGAACTATTCTGAGTGTTTCCTGTACAGAAGTTCAGGTTAGCCAGCCCCTGGAAAGACAATTCACCTCCTGTGTCTAAAATAGGCTGGTGAGAATGGTGAATTAGAATGGTGAGAGAAAGCCAAAATGGACACTGTTGAATACAGACAAATTATCTTAAGAAACTTCATCCAACTACTGTAATTCATCATCTTGAACTATTCTGAGTGTTTCCTGTACAGAAGTTCAGGTTTGCCAGCCCCTGGAAAGACAATTCACCTCCTGTGTCTAAAAGAGGCTGGTGAGAATGGTGAATTAGAATGGAGAATTAGAATGGTGAGAGAAAGCCAAAATGGACACTGTTGAATACAGACAAATTATCTTAAGAAACTTCATCCAACTACTGTAATTCATCATCTTGAACTATTCTGAGTGTTTCCTGTACAGAAGTTCAGGTTTGCCAGCCCCTGGAAAGACAATTCACCTCCTGTGTCTAAAATAGGCTGGTTAGAATGGTGAATTAGAATGGTGAGAGAAAGCCAAAATGGACACTGTTGAATACAGACAAATTATCTTAAGAAACTTCATCCAACTACTGTAATTCATCATCTTGAACTATTCTGAGTGTTTCCTGTACAGAAGTTCAGGTTTGCCAGCCCCTGGAAAGACAATTCACCTCCTGTGTCTAAAATAGGCTGGTGAGAATGGTGAATTAGAATGGAGAATTAGAATGGTGAGAGAAAGCCAAAATGGACAATGTTGAATACAGACAAATTATCTTAAGAAACTTCATCCAACTACTGTAATTCATCATCTTGAACTATTCTGAGTGTTTCCTGTACAGAAGTTCAGGTTTGCCAGCCCCTGGAAAGACAATTCACCTCCTGTGTCTAAAATAGGCTGGTGAGAATGGTGAATTAGAATGGAGAATTAGAATGGTGAGAGAAAGCCAAAATGGACACTGTTGACTACAGACAAATTATCTTAAGAAACTTCATCCAACTACTGTAATTCATCATCTTGAACTATTCTGAGTGTTTTCTGGGCGGAAATGTAAGTCTATCAGTCCATGGTAACACATTTCACCTCCTGTGTCCAAAATAGGCTTAGAATGGTGAGAGAAAGCCAAAATGGACACTGTTGAATACAGACAAATTATCTTAAGAAACTTCATCCAACTACTGTAATTCATCATCTTGAACTATTCTGAGTGTTTCCTGTACAGAAGTTCAGGTTTGCCAGCCCCTGGAAAGACAATTCACCTCCTGTGTCTAAAATAGGCTGGTGAGAATGGTGAATTAGAATGGTGAGAGAAAGCCAAAATGGACACTGTTGAATACAGACAAATTATCTTAAGAAACTTCATCCAACTACTGTAATTCATCATCTTGAACTATTCTGAATGTTTCCTGTACAGAAGTTCAGGTTTGCCAGCCCCTGGAAAGACATTTCACCTCCTGTGTCTAAAACAGGCTTAGAATGGTGAGAGAAAGCCAAAATGGACACTGTTGAATACAGACAAATTATCTTAAGAAACTTCATCCAACTACTGTAATTCATCATCTTGAACTATTCTGAGTGTTTTCTGGGCGGAAATGTAAGTCTATCAGTCCATGGTAACACATTTCACCTCCTGTGTCCAAAATAGGCTTAGAATGGTGAGAGAAAGCCAAAATGGACACTGTTGAATACAGACAAATTATCTTAAGAAACTTCATCCAACTACTGTAATTCATCATCTTGAACTATTCTGAGTGTTTCCTGTACAGAAGTTCAGGTTTGCCAGCCCCTGGAAAGACAATTCACCTCCTGTGTCTAAAATAGGCTGGTGAGAATGGTGAATTAGAATGGAGAATTAGAATGGTGAGAGAAAGCCAAAACGGACACTGTTGAATACAGACAAATTATCTTAAGAAACTTCATCCAACTACTGTAATTCATCATCTTGAACTATTCTGAGTGTTTCCTGTACAGAAGTTCAGGTTAGCCAGCCCCTGGAAAGACAATTCACCTCCTGTGTCTAAAATAGGCTGGTGAGAATGGTGAATTAGAATGGTGAGAGAAAGCCAAAATGGACACTGTTGAATACAGACAAATTATCTTAAGAAACTTCATCCAACTACTGTAATTCATCATCTTGAACTATTCTGAGTGTTTCCTGTACAGAAGTTCAGCTTTGCCAGCCCCTGGAAAGACAATTCACCTCCTGTGTCTAAAAGAGGCTGGTGAGAATGGTGAATTAGAATGGAGAATTAGAATGGTGAGAGAAAGCCAAAATGGACACTGTTGAATACAGACAAATTATCTTAAGAAACTTCATCCAACTACTGTAATTCATCATCTTGAACTATTCTGAGTGTTTCCTGTACAGAAGTTCAGGTTTGCCAGCCCCTGGAAAGACAATTCACCTCCTGTGTCTAAAATAGGCTGGTTAGAATGGTGAATTAGAATGGTGAGAGAAAGCCAAAATGGACACTGTTGAATACAGACAAATTATCTTAAGAAACTTCATCCAACTACTGTAATTCATCATCTTGAACTATTCTGAGTGTTTCCTGTACAGAAGTTCAGGTTTGCCAGCCCCTGGAAAGACAATTCACCTCCTGTGTCTAAAATAGGCTGGTGAGAATGGTGAATTAGAATGGAGAATTAGAATGGTGAGAGAAAGCCAAAATGGACACTGTTGAATACAGACAAATTATCTTAAGAAACTTCATCCAACTACTGTAATTCATCATCTTGAACTATTCTGAGTGTTTCCTGTACAGAAGTTCAGCTTTGCCAGCCCCTGGAAAGACAATTCACCTCCTGTGTCTAAAATAGGCTGGTGAGAATGGTGAATTAGAATGGTGAGAGAAAGCCAAAATGGACACTGTTGAATACAGACAAATTATCTTAAGAAACTTCATCCAACTACTGTAATTCATCATCTTGAACTATTCTGAGTGTTTCCTGTACAGAAGTTCAGGTTTGCCAGCCCCTGGAAAGACAATTCACCTCCTGTGTCTAAAATAGGCTGGTGAGAATGGTGAATTAGAATGGAGAATTAGAATGGTGAGAGAAAGCCAAAATGGACACTGTTGAATACAGACAAATTATCTTAAGAAACTTCATCCAACTACTGTAATTCATCATCTTGAACTATTCTGAGTGTTTCCTGTACAGAAGTTCAGGTTTGCCAGCCCCTGGAAAGACAATTCACCTCCTGTGTCTAAAATAGGCTGGTGAGAATGGTGAATTAGAATGGAGAATTAGAATGGTGAGAGAAAGCCAAAATGGACACTGTTGAATACAGACAAATTATCTTAAGAAACTTCATCCAACTACTGTAATTCATCATCTTGAACTATTCTGAATGTTTCCTGTACAGAAGTTCAGGTTTGCCAGCCCCTGGAAAGACATTTCACCTCCTGTGTCTAAAACAGGCTTAGAATGGTGAGAGAAAGCCAAAATGGACACTGTTGAATACAGACAAATTATCTTAAGAAACTTCATCCAACTACTGTAATTCATCATCTTGAACTATTCTGAGTGTTTTCTGGGCGGAAATGTAAGTCTATCAGTCCATGGTAACACATTTCACCTCCTGTGTCCAAAATAGGCTTAGAATGGTGAGAAAAAGCCAAAATGGACACTGTTGAATACAGACAAATTATCTTAAGAAACTTCATCCAACTACTGTAATTCATCATCTTGAACTATTCTGAGTGTTTCCTGTACAGAAGTTCAGGTTTGCCAGCCCCTGGAAAGACAATTCACCTCCTGTGTCTAAAATAGGCTGGTGAGAATGGTGAATTAGAATGGAGAATTAGAATGGTGAGAGAAAGCCAAAATGGACACTGTTGAATACAGACAAATTATCTTAAGAAACTTCATCCAACTACTGTAATTCATCATCTTGAACTATTCTGAGTGTTTCCTGTACAGAAGTTCAGGTTTGCCAGCCCCTGGAAAGACAATTCACCTCCTGTGTCTAAAACAGGCTTAGAATGGTGAGAGAAAGCCAAAATGGACACTGTTGAATACAGACAAATTATCTTAAGAAACTTCATCCAACTACTGTAATTCATCATCTTGAACTATTCTGAGTGTTTTCTGGGCGGAAATGTAAGTCTATCAGTCCATGGTAACACATTTCACCTCCTGTGTCTAAAATAGGCTTAGAATGGTGAGAGAAAGCCAAAATGGACACTGTTGAATACAGACAAATTATCTTAAGAAACTTCATCCAACTACTGTAATTCATCATCTTGAACTATTCTGAGTGTTTCCTGTTCAGAAGTTCAGGTTAGCCAGCCCCTGGAAAGACAATTCACCTCCTGTGTCTAAAATAGGCTGGTGAGAATGGTGAATTAGAATGGAGAATTAGAATGGTGAGAGAAAGCCAAAATGGACAATGTTGAATACAGACAAATTATCTTAAGAAACTTCATCCAACTACTGTAATTCATCATCTTGAACTATTCTGAGTGTTTCCTGTACAGAAGTTCAGGTTTGCCAGCCCCTGGAAAGACAATTCACCTCCTGTGTCTAAAATAGGCTGGTGAGAATGGTGAATTAGAATGGAGAATTAGAATGGTGAGAGAAAGCCAAAATGGACACTGTTGACTACAGACAAATTATCTTAAGAAACTTCATCCAACTACTGTAATTCATCATCTTGAACTATTCTGAGTGTTTTCTGGGCGGAAATGTAAGTCTATCAGTCCATGGTAACACATTTCACCTCCTGTGTCCAAAATAGGCTTAGAATGGTGAGAGAAAGCCAAAATGGACACTGTTGAATACAGACAAATTATCTTAAGAAACTTCATCCAACTACTGTAATTCATCATCTTGAACTATTCTGAGTGTTTCCTGTACAGAAGTTCAGGTTTGCCAGCCCCTGGAAAGACAATTCACCTCCTGTGTCTAAAATAGGCTGGTGAGAATGGTGAATTAGAATGGAGAATTAGAATGGTGAGAGAAAGCCAAAATGGACACTGTTGAATACAGACAAATTATCTTAAGAAACTTCATCCAACTACTGTAATTCATCATCTTGAACTATTCTGAATGTTTCCTGTACAGAAGTTCAGGTTTGCCAGCCCCTGGAAAGACATTTCACCTCCTGTGTCTAACACAGGCTTAGAATGGTGAGAGAAAGCCAAAATGGACACTGTTGAATACAGACAAATTATCTTAAGAAACTTCATCCAACTACTGTAAATCATCATCTTGAACTATTCTGAGTGTTTTCTGGGCGGAAATGTAAGTCTATCAGTCCATGGTAACACATTTCACCTCCTGTGTCCAAAATAGGCTTAGAATGGTGAGAGAAAGCCAAAATGGACACTGTTGAATACAGACAAATTATCTTAAGAAACTTCATCCAACTACTGTAATTCATCATCTTGAACTATTCTGAGTGTTTCCTGTACAGAAGTTCAGGTTTGCCAGCCCCTGGAAAGACAATTCACCTCCTGTGTCTAAAATAGGCTGGTGAGAATGGTGAATTAGAATGGAGAATTAGAATGGTGAGAGAAAGCCAAAATGGACACTGTTGAATACAGACAAATTATCTTAAGAAACTTCATCCAACTACTGTAATTCATCATCTTGAACTATTCTGAGTGTTTCCTGTACAGAAGTTCAGGTTAGCCAGCCCCTGGAAAGACAATTCACCTCCTGTGTCTAAAATAGGCTGGTGAGAATGGTGAATTAGAATGGTGAGAGAAAGCCAAAATGGACACTGTTGAATACAGACAAATTATCTTAAGAAACTTCATCCAACTACTGTAATTCATCATCTTGAACTATTCTGAGTGTTTCCTGTACAGAAGTTCAGGTTTGCCAGCCCCTGGAAAGACAATTCACCTCCTGTGTCTAAAAGAGGCTGGTGAGAATGGTGAATTAGAATGGAGAATTAGAATGGTGAGAGAAAGCCAAAATGGACACTGTTGAATACAGACAAATTATCTTAAGAAACTTCATCCAACTACTGTAATTCATCATCTTGAACTATTCTGAGTGTTTCCTGTACAGAAGTTCAGGTTTGCCAGCCCCTGGAAAGACAATTCACCTCCTGTGTCTAAAATAGGCTGGTTAGAATGGTGAATTAGAATGGTGAGAGAAAGCCAAAATGGACACTGTTGAATACAGACAAATTATCTTAAGAAACTTCATCCAACTACTGTAATTCATCATCTTGAACTATTCTGAGTGTTTCCTGTACAGAAGTTCAGGTTTGCCAGCCCCTGGAAAGACAATTCACCTCCTGTGTCTAAAATAGGCTGGTGAGAATGGTGAATTAGAATGGAGAATTAGAATGGTGAGAGAAAGCCAAAATGGACAATGTTGAATACAGACAAATTATCTTAAGAAACTTCATCCAACTACTGTAATTCATCATCTTGAACTATTCTGAGTGTTTCCTGTACAGAAGTTCAGGTTTGCCAGCCCCTGGAAAGACAATTCACCTCCTGTGTCTAAAATAGGCTGGTGAGAATGGTGAATTAGAATGGAGAATTAGAATGGTGAGAGAAAGCCAAAATGGACACTGTTGACTACAGACAAATTATCTTAAGAAACTTCATCCAACTACTGTAATTCATCATCTTGAACTATTCTGAGTGTTTTCTGGGCGGAAATGTAAGTCTATCAGTCCATGGTAACACATTTCACCTCCTGTGTCCAAAATAGGCTTAGAATGGTGAGAGAAAGCCAAAATGGACACTGTTGAATACAGACAAATTATCTTAAGAAACTTCATCCAACTACTGTAATTCATCATCTTGAACTATTCTGAGTGTTTCCTGTACAGAAGTTCAGGTTTGCCAGCCCCTGGAAAGACAATTCACCTCCTGTGTCTAAAATAGGCTGGTGAGAATGGTGAATTAGAATGGTGAGAGAAAGCCAAAATGGACACTGTTGAATACAGACAAATTATCTTAAGAAACTTCATCCAACTACTGTAATTCATCATCTTGAACTATTCTGAATGTTTCCTGTACAGAAGTTCAGGTTTGCCAGCCCCTGGAAAGACATTTCACCTCCTGTGTCTAAAACAGGCTTAGAATGGTGAGAGAAAGCCAAAATGGACACTGTTGAATACAGACAAATTATCTTAAGAAACTTCATCCAACTACTGTAATTCATCATCTTGAACTATTCTGAGTGTTTTCTGGGCGGAAATGTAAGTCTATCAGTCCATGGTAACACATTTCACCTCCTGTGTCCAAAATAGGCTTAGAATGGTGAGAGAAAGCCAAAATGGACACTGTTGAATACAGACAAATTATCTTAAGAAACTTCATCCAACTACTGTAATTCATCATCTTGAACTATTCTGAGTGTTTCCTGTACAGAAGTTCAGGTTTGCCAGCCCCTGGAAAGACAATTCACCTCCTGTGTCTAAAATAGGCTGGTGAGAATGGTGAATTAGAATGGAGAATTAGAATGGTGAGAGAAAGCCAAAACGGACACTGTTGAATACAGACAAATTATCTTAAGAAACTTCATCCAACTACTGTAATTCATCATCTTGAACTATTCTGAGTGTTTCCTGTACAGAAGTTCAGGTTAGCCAGCCCCTGGAAAGACAATTCACCTCCTGTGTCTAAAATAGGCTGGTGAGAATGGTGAATTAGAATGGTGAGAGAAAGCCAAAATGGACACTGTTGAATACAGACAAATTATCTTAAGAAACTTCATCCAACTACTGTAATTCATCATCTTGAACTATTCTGAGTGTTTCCTGTACAGAAGTTCAGCTTTGCCAGCCCCTGGAAAGACAATTCACCTCCTGTGTCTAAAAGAGGCTGGTGAGAATGGTGAATTAGAATGGAGAATTAGAATGGTGAGAGAAAGCCAAAATGGACACTGTTGAATACAGACAAATTATCTTAAGAAACTTCATCCAACTACTGTAATTCATCATCTTGAACTATTCTGAGTGTTTCCTGTACAGAAGTTCAGGTTTGCCAGCCCCTGGAAAGACAATTCACCTCCTGTGTCTAAAATAGGCTGGTTAGAATGGTGAATTAGAATGGTGAGAGAAAGCCAAAATGGACACTGTTGAATACAGACAAATTATCTTAAGAAACTTCATCCAACTACTGTAATTCATCATCTTGAACTATTCTGAGTGTTTCCTGTACAGAAGTTCAGGTTTGCCAGCCCCTGGAAAGACAATTCACCTCCTGTGTCTAAAATAGGCTGGTGAGAATGGTGAATTAGAATGGAGAATTAGAATGGTGAGAGAAAGCCAAAATGGACACTGTTGAATACAGACAAATTATCTTAAGAAACTTCATCCAACTACTGTAATTCATCATCTTGAACTATTCTGAGTGTTTCCTGTACAGAAGTTCAGCTTTGCCAGCCCCTGGAAAGACAATTCACCTCCTGTGTCTAAAATAGGCTGGTGAGAATGGTGAATTAGAATGGTGAGAGAAAGCCAAAATGGACACTGTTGAATACAGACAAATTATCTTAAGAAACTTCATCCAACTACTGTAATTCATCATCTTGAACTATTCTGAGTGTTTCCTGTACAGAAGTTCAGGTTTGCCAGCCCCTGGAAAGACAATTCACCTCCTGTGTCTAAAATAGGCTGGTGAGAATGGTGAATTAGAATGGAGAATTAGAATGGTGAGAGAAAGCCAAAATGGACACTGTTGAATACAGACAAATTATCTTAAGAAACTTCATCCAACTACTGTAATTCATCATCTTGAACTATTCTGAGTGTTTCCTGTACAGAAGTTCAGGTTTGCCAGCCCCTGGAAAGACAATTCACCTCCTGTGTCTAAAATAGGCTGGTGAGAATGGTGAATTAGAATGGAGAATTAGAATGGTGAGAGAAAGCCAAAATGGACACTGTTGAATACAGACAAATTATCTTAAGAAACTTCATCCAACTACTGTAATTCATCATCTTGAACTATTCTGAATGTTTCCTGTACAGAAGTTCAGGTTTGCCAGCCCCTGGAAAGACATTTCACCTCCTGTGTCTAAAACAGGCTTAGAATGGTGAGAGAAAGCCAAAATGGACACTGTTGAATACAGACAAATTATCTTAAGAAACTTCATCCAACTACTGTAATTCATCATCTTGAACTATTCTGAGTGTTTTCTGGGCGGAAATGTAAGTCTATCAGTCCATGGTAACACATTTCACCTCCTGTGTCCAAAATAGGCTTAGAATGGTGAGAAAAAGCCAAAATGGACACTGTTGAATACAGACAAATTATCTTAAGAAACTTCATCCAACTACTGTAATTCATCATCTTGAACTATTCTGAGTGTTTCCTGTACAGAAGTTCAGGTTTGCCAGCCCCTGGAAAGACAATTCACCTCCTGTGTCTAAAATAGGCTGGTGAGAATGGTGAATTAGAATGGAGAATTAGAATGGTGAGAGAAAGCCAAAATGGACACTGTTGAATACAGACAAATTATCTTAAGAAACTTCATCCAACTACTGTAATTCATCATCTTGAACTATTCTGAGTGTTTCCTGTACAGAAGTTCAGGTTTGCCAGCCCCTGGAAAGACAATTCACCTCCTGTGTCTAAAACAGGCTTAGAATGGTGAGAGAAAGTCAAAATGGACACTGTTGAATACAGACAAATTATCTTAAGAAACTTCATCCAACTACTGTAATTCATCATCTTGAACTATTCTGAGTGTTTTCTGGGCGGAAATGTAAGTCTATCAGTCCATGGTAACACATTTCACCTCCTGTGTCTAAAATAGGCTTAGAATGGTGAGAGAAAGCCAAAATGGACACTGTTGAATACAGACAAATTATCTTAAGAAACTTCATCCAACTACTGTAATTCATCATCTTGAACTATTCTGAGTGTTTCCTGTACAGAAGTTCAGCTTTGCCAGCCCCTGGAAAGACAATTCACCTCCTGTGTCTAAAATAGGCTGGTGAGAATGGTGAATTAGAATGGAGAATTAGAATGGTGAGAGAAAGCCAAAATGGACACTGTTGAATACAGACAAATTATCTTAAGAAACTTCATCCAACTACTGTAATTCATCATCTTGAACTATTCTGAGTGTTTCCTGTACAGAAGTTCAGCTTTGCCAGCCCCTGGAAAGACAATTCACCTCCTGTGTCTAAAATAGGCTGGTGAGAATGGTGAATTAGAATGGTGAGAGAAAGCCAAAATGGACACTGTTGAATACAGACAAATTATCTTAAGAAACTTCATCCAACTACTGTAATTCATCATCTTGAACTATTCTGAGTGTTTCCTGTACAGAAGTTCAGGTTTGCCAGCCCCTGGAAAGACATTTCACCTCCTGTGTCTAAAACAGGCTTAGAATGGTGAGAGAAAGCCAAAATGGACACTGTTGAATACAGACAAATTATCTTAAGAAACTTCATCCAACTACTGTAATTCATCATCTTTAACTATTCTGAGTGTTTTCTGGGCGGAAATGTAAGTCTATCAGTCCATGGTAACACATTTCACCTCCTGTGTCCAAAATAGGCTTAGAATGGTGAGAGAAAGCCAAAATGGACACTGTTGAATACAGACAAATTATCTTAAGAAACTTCATCCAACTACTGTAATTCATCATCTTGAACTATTCTGAGTGTTTTTTGGGCGGAAATGTAAGTCTATCAGTCCATGGTAACACATTTCACCTCCTGTGTCTAAAATAGGCTTAGAATGGTGAGAGAAAGCCAAAATGGACACTGTTGAATACAGACAAATTATCTTAAGAAACTTCATCCAACTACTGTAATTCATCATCTTGAACTATTCTGAATGTTTCCTGTACAGAAGTTCAGGTTTGCCAGCCCCTGGAAAGACAATTCACCTCCTGTGTCTAAAATAGGCTTAGAATGGTGAGAGAAAGCCAAAATGGACACTGTTGAATACAGACAAATTATCTTAAGAAACTTGATCTTACTAATGTAATTCATCATCTTTAACTATTCTGAGTGTTTTCTGGGCGGAAATGTAAGTCTATCAGTCCATGGTAACACATTTCACCTCCTGTGTCCAAAATAAGCTTAGAATGGTGAGAGAAAGCCAAAATGGACACTGTTGAATACAGACAAATTATCTTAAGAAACTTCATCCAACTACTGTAATTCATCATCTTGAACTACTCTGAGTGTTTCCTGTACAGAAGTTCAGGTTTGCCAGCCCCTGGAAAGACAATTCACCTCCTGTGTCTAAAATAGGCTGGTGAGAATGGTGAATTAGAATGGAGAATTAGAATGGTGAGAGAAAGCCAAAATGGACACTGTTGAATACAGACAAATTATCTTAAGAAACTTCATCCAACTACTGTAATTCATCATCTTGAACTATTCTGAGTGTTTCCTGTACAGAAGTTCAGGTTTGCCAGCCCCTGGAAAGACAATTCACCTCCTGTGTCTAAAATAGGCTGGTGAGAATGGTGAATTAGAATGGAGAATTAGAATGGTGAGAGAAAGCCAAAATGGACACTGTTGAATACAGACAAATTATCTTAAGAAACTTGATCTTACTAATGTAATTCATCATCTTTAACTATTCTGAGTGTTTTCTGGGCGGAAATGTAAGTCTATCAGTCCATGGTAACACATTTCACCTCCTGTGTCTAAAATAAGCTTAGAATGGTGAGAGAAAGCCAAAATGGACACTGTTGAATACAGACAAATTATCTTAAGAAACTTCATCCAACTACTGTAATTCATCATCTTGAACTATTCTGAGTGTTTCCTGTACAGAAGTTCAGGTTTGCCAGCCCCTGGAAAGACAATTCACCTCCTGTGTCTAAAATAGGCTGGTGAGAATGGTGAATTAGAATGGAGAATTAGAATGGTGAGAGAAAGCAAAAATGGACACTGTTGAATACAGACAAATTATCTTAAGAAACTTCATCCAACTACTGTAATTCATCATCTTGAAGTATTCTGAGTGTTTCCTGTACAGAAGTTCAGCTTTGCCAGCCCCTGGAAAGACAATTCACCTCCTGTGTCTAAAATAGGCTGGTGAGAATGGTGAATTAGAATGGAGAATTAGAATGGTGAGAGAAAGCCAAAATGGACACTGTTGAATACAGACAAATTATCTTAAGAAACTTCATCCAACTACTGTAATTCATCATCTTGAACTATTCTGAGTGTTTCCTGTACAGAAGTTCAGGTTTGCCAGCCCCTGGAAAGACAATTCACCTCCTGTGTCTAAAAGAGGCTGGTGAGAATGGTGAATTAGAATGGAGAATTAGAATGGTGAGAGAAAGCCAAAATGGACACTGTTGAATACAGACAAATTATCTTAAGAAACTTCATCCAACTACTGTAATTCATCATCTTGAACTATTCTGAGTGTTTCCTGTACAGAAGTTCAGGTTTGCCAGCCCCTGGAAAGACAATTCACCTCCTGTGTCTAAAATAGGCTGGTGAGAATGGTGAATTAGAATGGAGAATTAGAATGGTGAGAGAAAGCCAAAATGGACACTGTTGAATACAGACAAATTATCTTAAGAAACTTCATCCAACTACTGTAATTCATCATCTTGAACTATTCTGAGTGTTTCCTGTACAGAAGTTCAGGTTTGCCAGCCCCTGGAAAGACAATTCACCTCCTGTATCTAAAATAGGCTGGTGAGAATGGTGAATTAGAATGGAGAATTAGAATGGTGAGAGAAAGCCAAAATGGACACTGTTGAATACAGACAAATTATCTTAAGAAACTTCATCCAACTACTGTAATTCATCATCTTGAACTATTCTGAATGTTTCCTGTACAGAAGTTCAGGTTTGCCAGCCCCTGGAAAGACATTTCACCTCCTGTGTCTAAAACAGGCTTAGAATGGTGAGAGAAAGCCAAAATGGACACTGTTGAATACAGACAAATTATCTTAAGAAACTTCATCCAACTACTGTAATTCATCATCTTGAACTATTCTGAGTGTTTTCTGGGCGGAAATGTAAGTCTATCAGTCCATGGTAACACATTTCACCTCCTGTGTCCAAAATAGGCTTAGAATGGTGAGAAAAAGCCAAAATGGACACTGTTGAATACAGACAAATTATCTTAAGAAACTTCATCCAACTACTGTAATTCATCATCTTGAACTATTCTGAGTGTTTCCTGTACAGAAGTTCAGGTTTGCCAGCCCCTGGAAAGACAATTCACCTCCTGTGTCTAAAATAGGCTGGTGAGAATGGTGAATTAGAATGGAGAATTAGAATGGTGAGAGAAAGCCAAAATGGACACTGTTGAATACAGACAAATTATCTTAAGAAACTTCATCCAACTACTGTAATTCATCATCTTGAACTATTCTGAGTGTTTCCTGTACAGAAGTTCAGGTTTGCCAGCCCCTGGAAAGACAATTCACCTCCTGTGTCTAAAACAGGCTTAGAATGGTGAGAGAAAGTCAAAATGGACACTGTTGAATACAGACAAATTATCTTAAGAAACTTCATCCAACTACTGTAATTCATCATCTTGAACTATTCTGAGTGTTTTCTGGGCGGAAATGTAAGTCTATCAGTCCATGGTAACACATTTCACCTCCTGTGTCTAAAATAGGCTTAGAATGGTGAGAGAAAGCCAAAATGGACACTGTTGAATACAGACAAATTATCTTAAGAAACTTCATCCAACTACTGTAATTCATCATCTTGAACTATTGTGAGTGTTTCCTGTACAGAAGTTCAGCTTTGCCAGCCCCTGGAAAGACAATTCACCTCCTGTGTCTAAAATAGGCTGGTGAGAATGGTGAATTAGAATGGAGAATTAGAATGGTGAGAGAAAGCCAAAATGGACACTGTTGAATACAGACAAATTATCTTAAGAAACTTCATCCAACTACTGTAATTCATCATCTTGAACTATTCTGAGTGTTTCCTGTACAGAAGTTCAGGTTTGCCAGCCCCTGGAAAGACAATTCACCTCCTGTGTCTAAAATAGGCTGGTGAGAATGGTGAATTAGAATGGTGAGAGAAAGCCAAAATGGACACTGTTGAATACAGACAAATTATCTTAAGAAACTTCATCCAACTACTGTAATTCATCATCTTGAACTATTCTGAGTGTTTCCTGTACAGAAGTTCAGGTTTGCCAGCCCCTGGAAAGACATTTCACCTCCTGTGTCTAAAACAGGCTTAGAATGGTGAGAGAAAGCCAAAATGGACACTGTTGAATACAGACAAATTATCTTAAGAAACTTCATCCAACTACTGTAATTCATCATCTTTAACTATTCTGAGTGTTTTCTGGGCGGAAATGTAAGTCTATCAGTCCATGGTAACACATTTCACCTCCTGTGTCCAAAATAGGCTTAGAATGGTGAGAGAAAGCCAAAATGGACACTGTTGAATACAGACAAATTATCTTAAGAAACTTCATCCAACTACTGTAATTCATCATCTTGAACTATTCTGAGTGTTTTTTGGGCGGAAATGTAAGTCTATCAGTCCATGGTAACACATTTCACCTCCTGTGTCTAAAATAGGCTTAGAATGGTGAGAGAAAGCCAAAATGGACACTGTTGAATACAGACAAATTATCTTAAGAAACTTCATCCAACTACTGTAATTCATCATCTTGAACTATTCTGAATGTTTCCTGTACAGAAGTTCAGGTTTGCCAGCCCCTGGAAAGACAATTCACCTCCTGTGTCTAAAATAGGCTTAGAATGGTGAGAGAAAGCCAAAATGGACACTGTTGAATACAGACAAATTATCTTAAGAAACTTGATCTCACTAATGTAATTCATCATCTTTAACTATTCTGAGTGTTTTCTGGGCGGAAATGTAAGTCTATCAGTCCATGGTAACACATTTCACCTCCTGTGTCCAAAATAAGCTTAGAATGGTGAGAGAAAGCCAAAATGGACACTGTTGAATACAGACAAATTATCTTAAGAAACTTCATCCAACTACTGTAATTCATCATCTTGAACTATTCTGAGTGTTTCCTGTACAGAAGTTCAGGTTTGCCAGCCCCTGGAAAGACAATTCACCTCCTGTGTCTAAAATAGGCTGGTGAGAATGGTGAATTAGAATGGAGAATTAGAATGGTGAGAGAAAGCCAAAATGGACACTGTTGAATACAGACAAATTATCTTAAGAAACTTCATCCAACTACTGTAATTCATCATCTTGAACTATTCTGAGTGTTTCCTGTACAGAAGTTCAGGTTTGCCAGCCCCTGGAAAGACAATTCACCTCCTGTATCTAAAATAGGCTGGTGAGAATGGTGAATTAGAATGGAGAATTAGAATGGTGAGAGAAAGCCAAAATGGACACTGTTGAATACAGACAAATTATCTTAAGAAACTTCATCCAACTACTGTAATTCATCATCTTGAACTATTCTGAATGTTTCCTGTACAGAAGTTCAGGTTTGCCAGCCCCTGGAAAGACATTTCACCTCCTGTGTCTAAAACAGGCTTAGAATGGTGAGAGAAAGCCAAAATGGACACTGTTGAATACAGACAAATTATCTTAAGAAACTTCATCCAACTACTGTAATTCATCATCTTGAACTATTCTGAGTGTTTTCTGGGCGGAAATGTAAGTCTATCAGTCCATGGTAACACATTTCACCTCCTGTGTCCAAAATAGGCTTAGAATGGTGAGAAAAAGCCAAAATGGACACTGTTGAATACAGACAAATTATCTTAAGAAACTTCATCCAACTACTGTAATTCATCATCTTGAACTATTCTGAGTGTTTCCTGTACAGAAGTTCAGGTTTGCCAGCCCCTGGAAAGACAATTCACCTCCTGTGTCTAAAATAGGCTGGTGAGAATGGTGAATTAGAATGGAGAATTAGAATGGTGAGAGAAAGCCAAAATGGACACTGTTGAATACAGACAAATTATCTTAAGAAACTTCATCCAACTACTGTAATTCATCATCTTGAACTATTCTGAGTGTTTCCTGTACAGAAGTTCAGGTTTGCCAGCCCCTGGAAAGACAATTCACCTCCTGTGTCTAAAACAGGCTTAGAATGGTGAGAGAAAGTCAAAATGGACACTGTTGAATACAGACAAATTATCTTAAGAAACTTCATCCAACTACTGTAATTCATCATCTTGAACTATTCTGAGTGTTTTCTGGGCGGAAATGTAAGTCTATCAGTCCATGGTAACACATTTCACCTCCTGTGTCTAAAATAGGCTTAGAATGGTGAGAGAAAGCCAAAATGGACACTGTTGAATACAGACAAATTATCTTAAGAAACTTCATCCAACTACTGTAATTCATCATCTTGAACTATTGTGAGTGTTTCCTGTACAGAAGTTCAGCTTTGCCAGCCCCTGGAAAGACAATTCACCTCCTGTGTCTAAAATAGGCTGGTGAGAATGGTGAATTAGAATGGAGAATTAGAATGGTGAGAGAAAGCCAAAATGGACACTGTTGAATACAGACAAATTATCTTAAGAAACTTCATCCAACTACTGTAATTCATCATCTTGAACTATTCTGAGTGTTTCCTGTACAGAAGTTCAGGTTTGCCAGCCCCTGGAAAGACAATTCACCTCCTGTGTCTAAAATAGGCTGGTGAGAATGGTGAATTAGAATGGTGAGAGAAAGCCAAAATGGACACTGTTGAATACAGACAAATTATCTTAAGAAACTTCATCCAACTACTGTAATTCATCATCTTGAACTATTCTGAGTGTTTCCTGTACAGAAGTTCAGGTTTGCCAGCCCCTGGAAAGACATTTCACCTCCTGTGTCTAAAACAGGCTTAGAATGGTGAGAGAAAGCCAAAATGGACACTGTTGAATACAGACAAATTATCTTAAGAAACTTCATCCAACTACTGTAATTCATCATCTTTAACTATTCTGAGTGTTTTCTGGGCGGAAATGTAAGTCTATCAGTCCATGGTAACACATTTCACCTCCTGTGTCCAAAATAGGCTTAGAATGGTGAGAGAAAGCCAAAATGGACACTGTTGAATACAGACAAATTATCTTAAGAAACTTCATCCAACTACTGTAATTCATCATCTTGAACTATTCTGAGTGTTTTTTGGGCGGAAATGTAAGTCTATCAGTCCATGGTAACACATTTCACCTCCTGTGTCTAAAATAGGCTTAGAATGGTGAGAGAAAGCCAAAATGGACACTGTTGAATACAGACAAATTATCTTAAGAAACTTCATCCAACTACTGTAATTCATCATCTTGAACTATTCTGAATGTTTCCTGTACAGAAGTTCAGGTTTGCCAGCCCCTGGAAAGACAATTCACCTCCTGTGTCTAAAATAGGCTTAGAATGGTGAGAGAAAGCCAAAATGGACACTGTTGAATACAGACAAATTATCTTAAGAAACTTGATCTCACTAATGTAATTCATCATCTTTAACTATTCTGAGTGTTTTCTGGGCGGAAATGTAAGTCTATCAGTCCATGGTAACACATTTCACCTCCTGTGTCCAAAATAAGCTTAGAATGGTGAGAGAAAGCCAAAATGGACACTGTTGAATACAGACAAATTATCTTAAGAAACTTCATCCAACTACTGTAATTCATCATCTTGAACTACTCTGAGTGTTTCCTGTACAGAAGTTCAGGTTTGCCAGCCCCTGGAAAGACAATTCACCTCCTGTGTCTAAAATAGGCTGGTGAGAATGGTGAATTAGAATGGAGAATTAGAATGGTGAGAGAAAGCCAAAATGGACACTGTTGAATACAGACAAATTATCTTAAGAAACTTCATCCAACTACTGTAATTCATCATCTTGAACTATTCTGAGTGTTTCCTGTACAGAAGTTCAGGTTTGCCAGCCCCTGGAAAGACAATTCACCTCCTGTGTCTAAAATAGGCTGGTGAGAATGGTGAATTAGAATGGAGAATTAGAATGGTGAGAGAAAGCCAAAATGGACACTGTTGAATACAGACAAATTATCTTAAGAAACTTGATCTTACTAATGTAATTCATCATCTTTAACTATTCTGAGTGTTTTCTGGGCGGAAATGTAAGTCTATCAGTCCATGGTAACACATTTCACCTCCTGTGTCTAAAATAAGCTTAGAATGGTGAGAGAAAGCCAAAATGGACACTGTTGAATACAGACAAATTATCTTAAGAAACTTCATCCAACTACTGTAATTCATCATCTTGAACTATTCTGAGTGTTTCCTGTACAGAAGTTCAGCTTTGCCAGCCCCTGGAAAGACAATTCACCTCCTGTGTCTAAAATAGGCTGGTGAGAATGGTGAATTAGAATGGAGAATTAGAATGGTGAGAGAAAGCCAAAATGAACACTGTTGAATACAGACAAATTATCTTAAGAAACTTCATCCAACTACTGTAATTCATCATCTTGAACTATTCTGAGTGTTTCCTGTACAGAAGTTCAGGTTTGCCAGCCCCTGGAAAGACAATTCACCTCCTGTGTCTAAAATAGGCTGGTGAGAATGGTGAATTAGAATGGAGAATTAGAATGGTGAGAGAAAGCCAAAATGGACACTGTTGAATACAGACAAATTATCTTAAGAAACTTCATCCAACTACTGTAATTCATCATCTTGAACTATTCTGAGTGTTTTCTGGGCGGAAATGTAAGTCTATCAGTCCATGGTAACACATTTCACCTCCTGTGTCTAAAATAAGCTTAGAATGGTGAGAGAAAGCCAAAATGGACACTGTTGAATACAGACAAAGTATCTTAAGAAACTTCATCCAACTACTGTAATTCATCATGATCACTCAGAATAGTTAAAGATGATGAATTTCATCAGTTGGAATAAGTTTCTTAAGATAATTTGTCTGTATTCAACAGTGTCCATTTTGGCTTTCTCTTGCCATTCTAAGCTTATTTTGGACACAGGAGGTGAATTGCGTTTCCAGGGACTGATAGACTTACATTTTTGCCCAGAAAACACTCAGAATAGTTAAAGATGATGAGTTACATTAATTGGATGAAGTTTCTCCAGATAATTTGTCTGTGTTATCATACGCTCATTTTCATGTTTTCTACCCAAACTAAGCTCATTGGACACAGGAGGTGAATTGTGTTTCTGGGTCTGACAGGTCTGAAATACTGTGCAGGAAACACTGGCACACCTGAAATCCTGCACAGGAAACACCCAGAATAGTTAAAGATGATGAATTACATTAATAAGATCAAGTTTCTTAACATAATTTGTCAGTGTTCATCATGTGTTCATTTTGGCGTTCTCTCACCATTGTAGCTTATTTTGGACACAGAAGGTGAATTGTGTTTCCAGGGACAGATGGAATTACATTTTTGCCTAGAAAACACTCACAACAGTTAGAGATGATGAATTACATTAGTTGGATCAAGTTGTTTTTAAGATAATTGGTCTGTATTCAACACATGTTCATTTTGGCGTTCTCTCGCTATTCTAAGCTTATTTTGGACACAGGAGGTGAATTGTGTTTGCATGTTTTATGTTTTTTTTGGGTTGGTAGGCTTCCCCAGAGTGGAGCTGCAAACCCAAACCTTGTGATAGTCACAGGTTGTCCTCAACTTGTGGATGAAGCCATCGAACACCTCCTTACCTCGAAGCTATGTGATAACATTTACTTGCCTGACAACTGTTAATTTCACAGTATACATGGCTTTATTTTTACTGTTATTCAGTACTGACAAATGTTGGCATTTTGCCTTCCTTTCTGCCTGTTGTTTTTCTTCAAGCTGGCAACCAAGACATCTCCCTAAGCCATGCTGCGAGAGACGGGCCTGAAATTTCATCAACCCCCTCTTGACCTGGACTCAATGTTGACCCTATAAGTCTTCACTTCTGAGAATGGGATTATTTCACTGAAAGTAGCTCAAAATTAATATTTTCAGAGACTTGTTATCCAGAGAAACTTGATTACGCTCATGTAATTCATCATCTTAAGCTATTCTGATTCTTTACAATATAGAAATTTACATCTGCCAGCCTCTGGAAAGGCAATTCTCCAGTGTCAAAACTGCTCAATATGAAAATTTCAAAACTTAATATGAACGTTTGCTAACAGGAGACTTTTAACTCACAGAAATTTGATTCACCTCATATAATCTATCATGTTTAACTATGCTTGCAGTGAAGAAATTTACATGAAGGATCCCAGCGTCCCTCTGGCAAACATACGCTTCCTGGATATGAAGACGGATTGCATCCGATTGTGGGGCTACACTTTATTCTGTGTCCTTGTGTTTACAGAGTCGTGGATAAATGGTAATACATCTGACTCCAGTGTCAAACTAAGGGAACAAACACTGCACAGAGCAGACAGGGAGGCTGCCTCATCTGGTATGCTCTGCGGTAATGTATACAAACAACTCATGATGCTGCAATATGAAGAGGATTTCTCAGTTCTTTTGTGGAGTTTAAATTTTTTGGGGGATTTTTTTACCTACCACGACAGTTTTTCTCTTTAAAAAAGAAGATAACAAAACTAAATAGACAAGCTCATTGGAGTAATTCCCAGACTTGAGCATAATTTGTGAAAACTTGCAAGGATACTGCGTGCCACCAAATTAGAAGAACCACGCTTAATCTGGACAGCTTTAAAACCTATAGAAAGGCCCTCTATAATGCAATGTCTATTACTCCTCATTAATAGAAGGACATAAAAATGTCAGCATGTCAGCCAGGCTGGCAAAGAGCCAGAACTCTATTGAGCCTTGTATTCTATTCCTTTAGAACTAAGAGAGAATTTTATCATTAAAGAACCTCATGAAGTCTTAAATTCTATTAGAGACAAATTCATGACCCCCTGGCCCTTAACAGGCTCTAATTTAACCTCAAATTTAGGGACCATTGGGATCTGTTGAACTTTATGTGTATTTGGATCTTCCTGAAGCTTCAATGATTTCCTCACCCAAACTTGTCTCCAGTTGGAATGCAGCTGGGCTACTTAAGCAGACATGATCTTCACTTCCTGGTAGGTCAGATGAGCGACAGAAACTTGAACAGGATCACAGCAGAGAGGATCACTGATGTCTGCCTTCCATCTATGGTGGACATGTACAACCAATGCATTAGCAGAGGAGGCAGCATCACAAATGATCCCCACTATCCCTCTCCTGCTATTGGGGAAAAGCAAACTATCGACACAAAGGCATTTGTTACAGCTAGCATACAGAGCAAAAGGCTAGTAATGACCAGATCCAAACAGCATCTGCAGATTTTTTTATAGTTTAGTAGTTAGCGGAATTTAGCAGAATACTTTTTTGCTTGTAAATATAATATCGTTTTCAGATGACAATGTTAACTGAATTGAAATTCCTTCAAAATCTGTGGTCAATCTGCAGAGATGTTGTTGGAATTCTGCAGGCACAGATTCAAGTGGGCCTGATAATGAGCACGTTGTAAAACAGTACTAGCAAGCAAATAAGCACAAGCTATAACCAATAGAATTATAGCAACTGAAATATAGGAACGTTAGCTAGCCGAATGCAGTAAGACAACCCTCACTCCTTACTACAAGCTAACATTACTTGTTAGCTCTAAATCATGACATGTTAAAAGAAAAAAACAATCACTGTGAAAAAATAAATCCACTGCTAATATCTACACTAATAGTGTGAAACATAAACCTGAGAATGTCAAACTCACATTTTTACAAGTACACAAACTAAAAGAAATGTGCAGCTAATGGTTACCTTGTCGGAGGTTATCTGCAGGCTGCACTCACTGCTGCAGGGTGGCACATGGAGGTCACTTATACAGCGCATGCTCACCATCTGGCAGCTGGCTCTCGGTTTGATCTTGCCTCTTTCATGTCTCTTCTGAAGTGACCGTCGCTGACCCCCGCCACCCCCCCTCCCCGCCCTTGCCTTTGATCTTTCTCCGTCCATGTTAACTCCGTGTGACCACAGCGCAGCACAGGGATCAGCGCGACTGAAGATCTTGCCTGACTTGAACCAGGATGACCATCAGATGTGATGATGTGATGATAAAAATGTGAGTCAAATATTCCCATTTATATTACACGGTGTTCATGTATTTTTTTTCATTGTTATTCAGTTGTTGAGACTCTGAATAATTGTTTTCTGTCGTTAACATGATGTGATTCAGAGCTAGTTACTAGCTTATCGTGAGCACTGCAGTCTGCTAGCTAACGCTACAGTTTCTGTGCGTTTCGTCGCCATTTTCTGTTGTTTGATGTACGGAATTCTTGCTAATCGCTATTGCTAGCTTATTACACACTCAGTACAAGTTAGCTCTGTATGCTAAATTATCTGTTTATCTAGACTATTATCTGTGTAGATGCCTACCTCTAGCTTTGCTGTCTGTGCTAGATTTTCCAACAGTAATCACAAGGCATGTGCATTTCAAGCAAAAAAAGTCATCATTGTCTACTGGCATCCAGCCAAGACCAAGCGCTGAAGGGCAGTGTGATCACCCCAAAAGGAGAGAAAGACAGCAGATACTAGTGATGTGTTGGTCGTGAACGATCCGGTTCTTAGAGCCGGCTCTTTGAAGTGACCGACAGGAGCCGGCTTCTGATCGGGAGCCGATCCGATCGGGGGCGATATGTTGGTTTTTCGGGGGGGGGGGGGGGGGGGTATAGACAAAGCGCAGTGAGCACATGAACTGGAGTGAGGGAGAGACAAGAGAGCAAGAGAGAGCACTGCTACAAGTCAGGCTGCAGGCAGGACAGGTGAGAAACATGAGGACAGAAAACGTAGAAAAATGTGGACACATTTTAATATATTTATTTATTTATTTTTAATATTGATAGTTCAAAGGCAGAGTGCAGACTTTGCTAAATTAAAATTTCATATCAGGCAGGCTCCACAAATAACCTGCACAGGCATGCGTGTACTGTTCACCCATCAATTCAGTTAGAGGAGGAAAGACAAGCAAGGGAACCTGCTGTTAATGAAGGTGCCAGTGTGTCTACTGCTCCTACAATGTCTACAGCATTATCCAGGACAACACCACAGCCACCAAGACCTACAGCCCAGAGCTCTATGACCCCAGTAAAATTAAATAATTTCAAATCAATAAGGCAATATAAACAATAAATATTCTATATAATGTGTATTTTACATTAATAATTCATTTTACACATAATTTGGTAATACATTTACATTACATGAAGCAACAAAAAAAATCTGAGGAGCTACTTGGGAGCTGAAAGAGCTGGCTCTTTTTAGGGAGCCGACCCAAAAGAGCCGTCTCTCTAAAAAGAGCCGAAATTCCCATCACTAGCAGATACGAGTTAAGCTAACCCAGCTTGTACTGAGGGCTCCTTCCAGCTAATGGTCACAGTTGTCTAGTGGATGAAATGGGATTCCCTACTCCCTAAACTCCCTCCCTAAGCATAAAGAAATCAGAGACTGTTTGTACCCACATCTTTACAGAGACCTGACATCGCCTTTACAGCCAGGATCTATTTATTACTCTGGCAAAAACTAATTTTATAATTTTATGACTAATAATATTCGAAAAGTATGACCCATCCCTACTAGTCATCCTATTGTGTTCTATTGTTCAATAATTACGCACTGTGATGAACCTTTGCATTTTTATACCTTTATTTTCTCATTAGGCTCATTTCACACACCTTTACCTGTACTTGCTTTTGATATAGATTAGCATCCTAAACTCTAG
Organism: Pempheris klunzingeri; assembly: GCF_042242105.1. Taxonomy (NCBI): domain Eukaryota; kingdom Metazoa; phylum Chordata; class Actinopteri; order Acropomatiformes; family Pempheridae; genus Pempheris; species Pempheris klunzingeri. Next base: position 22,951,449 of record NC_092029.1, read on the forward strand.
ACGTAGACTCTGCATCTTCTTTTCACACCAAAATAGTCTTGTAAACATTTTCTTACACAATTTTGCTGGTCTTTCAGCTGGACCTAAAGCAACTATTTTGTAAGGACCCGCATTCTTTTAATGGACAGCCCGAGATTATTCACATCATCACCCGGAGGGTTCAGTCGGTCTCAGAAGCGCCTTTAATTCAGATTCACAGGTGAAATACAATGCAATACAATGCTGGGGTTCAGGCAGCGCCGGGCTCATGACAGACCTTGGAGGGAGGTTCTGGCCAGAGGAGCTAAGAATTGGGTTTTCCAACAGATTTTAAAGGGTAGAGTATCACAATATCACACGTAACCATTGTTTGATTGGATGCTAAGGTCCGCACTAATGATGGGAATTTCGGCTCCCAAGTGGCTCCTCAGATTTTTTTTGTTGCTTCAATAAATTTATTACCAAATTATGTGTAAAATGAATTACTAATGTAAAAAAACACATATAGAATATTTATTGTTTATCTAGCTGTATTCATTTTAAATTATTAATTTTTTTATTATTATTAAATTATTTACTGGGGTCATAGTGCTCTGGGCTGTAGGTCTTGGTGGCTGTAGTGTTGTCCTGGATGATGCTGTAGACATTGTAGGAGCAGCAACTATTGCGGTAGACACACTGGTACCTTCATTAATAGCAGGTTCCCTTGCTTGTCTTTTCTCCTCTAACTGAATTGATGGGTGAACAGTACACACGATGCCTGATGCCTGCCTGATATGAAATTTTAATTTTGCAAAGTCTGCACTCTGTCCTTGAACTATCAATTATATTAAAATGTGTCCAAATTTTACTACATTATCTGTTGCTCACGTTTCTTACCTGTTCTGCCTGCAGTCTCTGACTCTGATGTGTCTTTCAGGATAGTGTCTGTTTTCTGGAGACAACGGGAGGTGAAGATGAGGCCTTTTTGTCTGCTGTAGAGCTGCACCAACCACACCAGACCAGGATACCGTAGGTCAGTACACTTAGGACTGCTGCAACATCTGCTGCTGTCCTTCTACCAATCCTCTGATTGGTAGAAGGACAGCAGCAGATGTTGTGACAGGTTGCACTTCCTGATGAGGGAGACCCAGAAGGAGATGTGGATCACCTACACAGATGCAGTTACCCCAGTACTTCTCTGGACTATGATGTAAGGTAGCCTATTAGGCACCTCAGTCCTGCCACACAATTTACTTCCGCTGATGTTCTCAGATGTATTTGTGGTATTAAGGGGAACATGACCACCTATGCAATGTTTTACAGTCATGACCTCTAGCTCCCCTGTAGCTTATCGTATCATGTCATGCATGTAATGGTACACACAATAAGATCAAGATGTCCTCAACACCTGTTTCTACTTGTAAGCAGACACAGACACACGTTTCTACATTATACACATTGAGTATTGATGGCCATGAAGGATGAAGTGATTTTTGAACCAAGTTTCTTGTGATTGTTTGTATGCACATAGTAGGGATGGGTTGGGATTTTTGAATACACATGTGACACAGCAAAAATAGAGAGTGAAAATGAGCTGTGGTAGATAGATAGATAGATAGATAGATAGATAGATAGATAGATAGATAGATAGATAGATAGATAGATTCCTTTTACTGTCATTGTAAATAAATACAACGAAATTCAAAGCACAAAAAAGTGAAACAAAACCATAAAAGTACAAAGATACAAAAACAACAAATGCCAAAGAATAAATTATATTCCACTCAAATTATTACACAGGCCCTATGTTTTAACTGCATTATTTAGTTTGGTGATGGCTTGAGGATAAAAACTATGTAACAGTCTGGTGGTGCATGTTTTAACTGTCTGGTAGCGTCTCCCTGAGGGGAGAAGGTCAAACAGGTGGTGGGTAGGGTGAGATGTGTCTTTCAGGATAGTGTCTGCTTTCTGGAGACAACGGGAGGTGAAGATGAGGCCTTTTTGTCTGCTGTAGAGCTGCACCAACCACACCAGACCAGGATACCGTAGGTCAGTACACTTAGGACAGAGGATTGGTAGAAGGACAGCAGCAGATGTTGTGACAGGTTGCACTTCCTGATGAGGGAGACCCAGAAGGAGATGTGGATCACCTACACAGATGCAGTTACCCCAGTACTTCTCTGGACTATGAGGTAAGGTAGCCTATTAGGCACCCCAGTCCTGCCACACAATTTACTTCCGCTGATGTTCTCAGATGTATTTGTGGTATTAAGGGGAACATGACCACCTATGCAACGTTTTACAGTCATGACCTCTAGCTCCCCTGTAGCTTATCGTATCATGTCATGCATGTAATGGTACACACAATAAGATCAAGATGTCCTCAACACCTGTTTCTACTTGTAAGCAGACACACATTTCTACATTATACACATTGAGTATTGATGGCCATGAAGGATGAAGTGATTTTTGAATCAAGTTTCTTGTGATTGTTTGTATGCACATAGTAGGGATCTGTTGGGATTTTTGAATACACATGTGAAACAGCAAAAATAGAGAGTGAAAATGAGCTGTGATAGATACATAGATAGATAGATAGATAGATAGATAGATAGATAGATAGATAGATAGATTCCTTTTACTGTCATTGTAAATAAATACAACGAAATTCAAAGCACAAAAAAGTGAAACAAAACCATAAAAGTACAAAGATACAAAAACAACAAATGCCAAAGAATAAATTATATTCCACTCAAATTATTACACAGGCCCTATGTTTTAACTGCATTATTTAGTTTGGTGATGGCTTGAGGATAAAAACTATGTAACAGTCTGGTGGTGCATGTTTTAACTGTCTGGTAGCGTCTCCCTGAGGGGAGAAGGTCAAACAGGTGGTGGGTAGGGTGAGATGTGTCTTTCAGGATAGTGTCTGTTTTCTGGAGACAACGGGAGGTGAAGATGAGGCCTTTTTGTCTGCTGTAGAGCTGCACCAACCACACCAGACCAGGATGCCATAGGTCAGTACACTTAGGACAGAGGATTGGTAGAAGGACAGCAGCAGATGTTGTGACAGGTTGCACTTCCTGATGAGGGAGACCCAGAAGGAGATGTGGATCACCTACACAGATGCAGTTACCCCAGTACTTCTCTGGACTATGAGGTAAGGTAGCCTATTAGGCACCCCAGTCCTGCCACACAATTTACTTCCGCTGATGTTCTCAGATGTATTTGTGGTATTAAGGGGAACATGACCATCTATGCAACGTTTTACAGTCATGACCTCTAGCTCCCCTGTAGCTTATCGTGTCATGTCATGCATGTAATGGTACACACAATAAGATCAAGATGTCCTCAACACCTGTTTCTACTTGTAAGCAGACACAGACACACATTTCTACATTATACACATTGAGTATTGATGGCCATGAAGGATGAAGTGATTTTTGAATCATGTTTCTTGTGATTGTTTGTATGCACATAGTAGGGATGAGTTGTGATTTTTGAATACACATGTGAAACAGCAAAAATAGAGAGTGAAAATGAGCTGTGATAGATGAATTGAATTTAACAGTGTCCATTTTGGCTTTCTCTCACCATTCTAAGCCTAGGAAACACTCAGAATAGTTAAAGATGATGAATTACATTAGTTGGATGGAGTTTCTTAAGATAATTTGTCTGTATTCAATAGTGTCCATTTTGGCTTTCTCTCACCATTCTAAGCCTAGTTTGGACACAGGAGGTGAAATGTGTTATCATGGACTGATAGACTTACGTTTCTGCCTAGAAAACACTTAGAATAGTTAAAGATGATGAATTACATTATTTGGATGGAGTTTCTTAAGATAATTTGTCTGTATTCAACAGTGTCCATTTTGGCTTTCTCTCACCATTCTAAGCCCAGAAAACACTTAGAATAGTTAAAGATGATGAATTTTATTAGTTGGATGGAGTTTGTTAAGATAATTTGTCTGTATTCAACAGTGTCCATTTTGGCTTTCTCTCACCATTCTAAGCTTATTTTGGACACAGGAGGTGAATTGTCTTTCCAGAAGCTGGCAAAGCTGAACTTCTGCCCAGAAAACACTTAGAGTTGTTAAAGATGATGAATTACATTAGTTGGATGAAGTTTCTTAAGATAATTTGTCTGTATTCAACAGTGTCCATTTTGGCTTTCTCTCACCATTCTAAGCCTATTTTGGACACAGGAGGTGAAATGTTTACCATGGACTGATAGACTTACATTTCTGCCCAGAAAACACTTAGAATAGTTAAAGATGATGAATTATAGTAGTTGGATGAAGTTTCTTAAGATAATTTGTCTGTATTCAACAGTGTCCATTTTGGCTTTCTCTCACCATTCTAAGCCTATTTTGGACACAGGAGGTGAATTGTCTTTCCAGAAGCTAGCAAAGCTGAACGTCTGCACAGGAAACACTTAGAATAGTTAAAGATGATGAATTATAGTAGTTGGATGAAGTTTCTTAAGATAATTTGTCTGTATTCAACAGTGTCCATTTTGGCTTTCTCTCACCATTCCAAGCCTATTTTGGACACAGGAGGTGAATTGTCTTACCATGGACTGATAGACTTACATTTCTGCCCAGAAAACACTTAGAGTAGTTCAAGATGATGAATTACATTAGTTGGATGAAGTTTCTTAAGATAATTTGTCTGTATTCAACAGTGTCCATTTTGGCTTTCTCTCACCATTCTAAGCCTATTTTGGACACAGGAGGTGAAATGTGTTACCATGGACTGATAGACTTACATTTCTGCCCAGAAAACACTTAGAGTAGTTAAAGATGATGAATTACATTAGTTGGATGAAGTTTCTTAAGATAATTTGTCTGTATTCAACAGTGTCCATTTTGGCTTTCTCTCACCATTCTAAGCCTATTTTGGACACAGGAGGTGAATTGTCTTTCCAGAAGCTGGCAAAGCTGAACTTCTGCACAGGAAACACTTAGAATAGTTAAAGATGATGAATTATAGTAGTTGGATGAAGTTTCTTAAGATAATTTGTCTGTATTCAACAGTGTCCATTTTGGCTTTCTCTCACCATTCTAAGCCTATTTTGGACACAGGAGGTGAAATGTGTTACCATGGACTGATAGACTGACATTTCTGCCCAGAAAACACTTAGAATAGTTAAAGATGATGAATTATAGTAGTTGGATGAAGTTTCTTAAGATAATTTGTCTGTATTCAACAGTGTCCATTTTGGCTTTCTCTCACCATTCTAAGCCTATTTTGGACACAGGAGGTGAATTGTCTTTCCAGAAGCTGGCAAAGCTGAACTTCTGCACAGGAAACACTTAGAATAGTTAAAGATGATGAATTACATTAGTTGGATGAAGTTTCTTAAGATAATTTGTCTGTATTCAACAGTGTCCATTTTGGCTTTCTCTCACCATTCTAAGCCTATTTTGGACACAGGAGGTGAATTGTCTTTCCAGAAGCTGGTAATGCTGAACTACTGCACAGGAAACACTTAGAATAGTTAAAGATGATGAATTATAGTAGTTGGATGAAGTTTCTTAAGATAATTTGTCTGTATTCAACAGTGTCCATTTTGGCTTTCTCTCACCATTCTAAGCCTATTTTGGACACAGGAGGTGAATTGTCTTTCCAGAAGCTGGCAAAGCTGAACTTCTGCACAGGAAACACTTAGAATAGTTAAAGATGATGAATTATAGTAGTTGGATGAAGTTTCTTAAGATAATTTGTCTGTATTCAACAGTGTCCATTTTGGCTTTCTCTCACCATTCTAAGCCTATTTTGGACACAGGAGGTGAATTGTCTTTCCAGAAGCTGGCAAAGCTGAACTTCTGCACAGGAAACACTTAGAATAGTTAAAGATGATGAATTATAGTAGTTGGATGAAGTTTCTTAAGATAATTTGTCTGTATTCAACAGTGTCCATTTTGGCTTTCTCTCACCATTCTAAGCCTATTTTGGACACAGGAGGTGAATTGTCTTTCCAGAAGCTGGCAAAGCTGAACTTCTGCACAGGAAACACTTAGAATAGTTAAAGATGATGAATTATAGTAGTTGGATGAAGTTTCTTAAGATAATTTGTCTGTATTCAACAGTGTCCATTTTGGCTTTCTCTCACCATTCTAAGCCTATTTTGGACACAGGAGGTGAAATGTGTTATCATGGACTGATAGACTTACATTTCTGCCCAGAAAACACTTAGAGTAGTTAAAGATGATGAATTACATTAGTTGGATGAAGTTTCTTAAGATAATTTGTCTGTATTCAACAGTGTCCATTTTGGCTTTCTCTCACCATTCTAAGCCTATTTTGGACACAGGAGGTGAATTGTCTTTCCAGAAGCTGGCAAAGCTGAACTCCTGCACAGGAAACACTTAGAATAGTTAAAGATGATGAATTATAGTAGTTGGATGAAGTTTCTTAAGATAATTTGTCTGTATTCAACAGTGTCCATTTTGGCTTTCTCTCACCATTCTAAGCCTATTTTGGACACAGGAGGTGAATTGTCTTTCCAGAAGCTGGTAATGCTGAACTGCTGCACAGGAAACACTTAGAATAGTTAAAGATGATGAATTATAGTAGTTGGATGAAGTTTCTTAAGATAATTTGTCTGTATTCAACAGTGTCCATTTTGGCTTTCTCTCACCATTCTAAGCCTATTTTGGACACAGGAGGTGAATTGTCTTTCCAGAAGCTGGCAAAGCTGAACTTCTGCACAGGAAACACTTAGAATAGTTAAAGATGATGAATTATAGTAGTTGGATGAAGTTTCTTAAGATAATTTGTCTGTATTCAACAGTGTCCATTTTGGCTTTCTCTCACCATTCTAAGCCTATTTTGGACACAGGAGGTGAAATGTGTTATCATGGACTGATAGACTTACATTTCTGCCCAGAAAACACTTAGAGTAGTTAAAGATGATGAATTACATTAGTTGGATGAAGTTTCTTAAGATAATTTGTCTGTATTCAACAGTGTCCATTTTGGCTTTCTCTCACCATTCTAAGCCTATTTTGGACACAGGAGGTGAATTGTCTTTCCAGAAGCTGGTAATGCTGAACTACTGCACAGGAAACACTTAGAATAGTTAAAGATGATGAATTATAGTAGTTGGATGAAGTTTCTTAAGATAATTTGTCTGTATTCAACAGTGTCCATTTTGGCTTTCTCTCACCATTCTAAGCCTATTTTGGACACAGGAGGTGAATTGTCTTTCCAGAAGCTGGCAAAGCTGAACTTCTGCACAGGAAACACTTAGAATAGTTAAAGATGATGAATTATAGTAGTTGGATGAAGTTTCTTAAGATAATTTGTCTGTATTCAACAGTGTCCATTTTGGCTTTCTCTCACCATTCTAAGCCTATTTTGGACACAGGAGGTGAAATGTGTTATCATGGACTGATAGACTTACATTTCTGCCCAGAAAACACTTAGAGTAGTTAAAGATGATGAATTACATTAGTTGGATGAAGTTTCTTAAGATAATTTGTCTGTATTCAACAGTGTCCATTTTGGCTTTCTCTCACCATTCTAAGCCTATTTTGGACACAGGAGGTGAATTGTCTTTCCAGAAGCTGGTAATGCTGAACTACTGCACAGGAAACACTTAGAATAGTTAAAGATGATGAATTATAGTAGTTGGATGAAGTTTCTTAAGATAATTTGTCTGTATTCAACAGTGTCCATTTTGGCTTTCTCTCACCATTCTAAGCCTATTTTGGACACAGGAGGTGAATTGTCTTTCCAGAAGCTGGCAAAGCTGAACTTCTGCACAGGAAACACTTAGAATAGTTAAAGATGATGAATTATAGTAGTTGGATGAAGTTTCTTAAGATAATTTGTCTGTATTCAACAGTGTCCATTTTGGCTTTCTCTCACCATTCTAAGCCTATTTTGGACACAGGAGGTGAATTGTCTTTCCAGAAGCTGGCAAAGCTGAACTTCTGCACAGGAAACACTTAGAATAGTTAAAGATGATGAATTATAGTAGTTGGATGAAGTTTCTTAAGATAATTTGTCTGTATTCAACAGTGTCCATTTTGGCTTTCTCTCACCATTCTAAGCCTATTTTGGACACAGGAGGTGAAATGTGTTATCATGGACTGATAGACTTACATTTCTGCCCAGAAAACACTTAGAGTAGTTAAAGATGATGAATTATAGTAGTTGGATGAAGTTTCTTAAGATAATTTGTCTGTATTCAACAGTGTCCATTTTGGCTTTCTCTCACCATTCTAAGCCTATTTTGGACACAGGAGGTGAATTGTCTTTCCAGAAGCTGGCAAAGCTGAACTTCTGCACAGGAAACACTTAGAATAGTTCAAGATGATGAATTATAGTAGTTGGATGAAGTTTCTTAAGATAATTTGTCTGTATTCAACAGTGTCCATTTTGGCTTTCTCTCACCATTCTAAGCCTATTTTGGACACAGGAGGTGAAATGTGTTATCATGGACTGATAGACTTACATTTCTGCCCAGAAAACACTTAGAGTAGTTAAAGATGATGAATTATAGTAGTTGGATGAAGTTTCTTAAGATAATTTGTCTGTATTCAACAGTGTCCATTTTGGCTTTCTCTCACCATTCTAAGCCTATTTTGGACACAGGAGGTGAATTGTCTTTCCAGAAGCTGGCAAAGCTGAACTTCTGCACAGGAAACACTTAGAATAGTTAAAGATGATGAATTATAGTAGTTGGATGAAGTTTCTTAAGATAATTTGTCTGTATTCAACAGTGTCCATTTTGGCTTTCTCTCACCATTCTAAGCCTATTTTGGACACAGGAGGTGAAATGTGTTATCATGGACTGATAGACTTACATTTCTGCCCAGAAAACACTTAGAGTAGTTAAAGATGATGAATTACATTAGTTGGATGAAGTTTCTTAAGATAATTTGTCTGTATTCAACAGTGTCCATTTTGGCTTTCTCTCACCATTCTAAGCCTATTTTGGACACAGGAGGTGAATTGTCTTTCCAGAAGCTGGCAAAGCTGAACTCCTGCACAGGAAACACTTAGAATAGTTAAAGATGATGAATTATAGTAGTTGGATGAAGTTTCTTAAGATAATTTGTCTGTATTCAACAGTGTCCATTTTGGCTTTCTCTCACCATTCTAAGCCTATTTTGGACACAGGAGGTGAATTGTCTTTCCAGAAGCTGGTAATGCTGAACTACTGCACAGGAAACACTTAGAATAGTTAAAGATGATGAATTATAGTAGTTGGATGAAGTTTCTTAAGATAATTTGTCTGTATTCAACAGTGTCCATTTTGGCTTTCTCTCACCATTCTAAGCCTATTTTGGACACAGGAGGTGAATTGTCTTTCCAGAAGCTGGCAAAGCTGAACTTCTGCACAGGAAACACTTAGAATAGTTAAAGATGATGAATTATAGTAGTTGGATGAAGTTTCTTAAGATAATTTGTCTGTATTCAACAGTGTCCATTTTGGCTTTCTCTCACCATTCTAAGCCTATTTTGGACACAGGAGGTGAAATGTGTTATCATGGACTGATAGACTTACATTTCTGCCCAGAAAACACTTAGAGTAGTTAAAGATGATGAATTACATTAGTTGGATGAAGTTTCTTAAGATAATTTGTCTGTATTCAACAGTGTCCATTTTGGCTTTCTCTCACCATTCTAAGCCTATTTTGGACACAGGAGGTGAATTGTCTTTCCAGAAGCTGGTAATGCTGAACTACTGCACAGGAAACACTTAGAATAGTTAAAGATGATGAATTATAGTAGTTGGATGAAGTTTCTTAAGATAATTTGTCTGTATTCAACAGTGTCCATTTTGGCTTTCTCTCACCATTCTAAGCCTATTTTGGACACAGGAGGTGAATTGTCTTTCCAGAAGCTGGCAAAGCTGAACTTCTGCACAGGAAACACTTAGAATAGTTAAAGATGATGAATTATAGTAGTTGGATGAAGTTTCTTAAGATAATTTGTCTGTATTCAACAGTGTCCATTTTGGCTTTCTCTCACCATTCTAAGCCTATTTTGGACACAGGAGGTGAATTGTCTTTCCAGAAGCTGGCAAAGCTGAACTTCTGCACAGGAAACACTTAGAATAGTTAAAGATGATGAATTATAGTAGTTGGATGAAGTTTCTTAAGATAATTTGTCTGTATTCAACAGTGTCCATTTTGGCTTTCTCTCACCATTCTAAGCCTATTTTGGACACAGGAGGTGAAATGTGTTATCATGGACTGATAGACTTACATTTCTGCCCAGAAAACACTTAGAGTAGTTAAAGATGATGAATTATAGTAGTTGGATGAAGTTTCTTAAGATAATTTGTCTGTATTCAACAGTGTCCATTTTGGCTTTCTCTCACCATTCTAAGCCTATTTTGGACACAGGAGGTGAATTGTCTTTCCAGAAGCTGGCAAAGCTGAACTTCTGCACAGGAAACACTTAGAATAGTTCAAGATGATGAATTATAGTAGTTGGATGAAGTTTCTTAAGATAATTTGTCTGTATTCAACAGTGTCCATTTTGGCTTTCTCTCACCATTCTAAGCCTATTTTGGACACAGGAGGTGAAATGTGTTATCATGGACTGATAGACTTACATTTCTGCCCAGAAAACACTTAGAGTAGTTAAAGATGATGAATTATAGTAGTTGGATGAAGTTTCTTAAGATAATTTGTCTGTATTCAACAGTGTCCATTTTGGCTTTCTCTCACCATTCTAAGCCTATTTTGGACACAGGAGGTGAATTGTCTTTCCAGAAGCTGGCAAAGCTGAACTTCTGCACAGGAAACACTTAGAATAGTTAAAGATGATGAATTATAGTAGTTGGATGAAGTTTCTTAAGATAATTTGTCTGTATTCAACAGTGTCCATTTTGGCTTTCTCTCACCATTCTAAGCCTATTTTGGACACAGGAGGTGAAATGTGTTATCATGGACTGATAGACTTACATTTCTGCCCAGAAAACACTTAGAGTAGTTAAAGATGATGAATTATAGTAGTTGGATGAAGTTTCTTAAGATAATTTGTCTGTATTCAACAGTGTCCATTTTGGCTTTCTCTCACCATTCTAAGCCTATTTTGGACACAGGAGGTGAATTGTCTTTCCAGAAGCTGGCAAAGCTGAACTTCTGCACAGGAAACACTTAGAATAGTTAAAGATGATGAATTATAGTAGTTGGATGAAGTTTCTTAAGATAATTTGTCTGTATTCAACAGTGTCCATTTTGGCTTTCTCTCACCATTCTAAGCCTATTTTGGACACAGGAGGTGAATTGTCTTTCCAGAAGCTGGTAATGCTGAACTACTGCACAGGAAACACTTAGAATAGTTAAAGATGATGAATTATAGTAGTTGGATGAAGTTTCTTAAGATAATTTGTCTGTATTCAACAGTGTCCATTTTGGCTTTCTCTCACCATTCTAAGCCTATTTTGGACACAGGAGGTGAATTGTCTTTCCAGAAGCTGGCAAAGCTGAACTTCTGCACAGGAAACACTTAGAATAGTTAAAGATGATGAATTATAGTAGTTGGATGAAGTTTCTTAAGATAATTTGTCTGTATTCAACAGTGTCCATTTTGGCTTTCTCTCACCATTCTAAGCCTATTTTGGACACAGGAGGTGAAATGTGTTATCATGGACTGATAGACTTACATTTCTGCCCAGAAAACACTTAGAGTAGTTAAAGATGATGAATTACATTAGTTGGATGAAGTTTCTTAAGATAATTTGTCTGTATTCAACAGTGTCCATTTTGGCTTTCTCTCACCATTCTAAGCCTATTTTGGACACAGGAGGTGAATTGTCTTTCCAGAAGCTGGTAATGCTGAACTACTGCACAGGAAACACTTAGAATAGTTAAAGATGATGAATTATAGTAGTTGGATGAAGTTTCTTAAGATAATTTGTCTGTATTCAACAGTGTCCATTTTGGCTTTCTCTCACCATTCTAAGCCTATTTTGGACACAGGAGGTGAATTGTCTTTCCAGAAGCTGGCAAAGCTGAACTTCTGCACAGGAAACACTTAGAATAGTTAAAGATGATGAATTATAGTAGTTGGATGAAGTTTCTTAAGATAATTTGTCTGTATTCAACAGTGTCCATTTTGGCTTTCTCTCACCATTCTAAGCCTATTTTGGACACAGGAGGTGAATTGTCTTTCCAGAAGCTGGCAAAGCTGAACTTCTGCACAGGAAACACTTAGAATAGTTAAAGATGATGAATTATAGTAGTTGGATGAAGTTTCTTAAGATAATTTGTCTGTATTCAACAGTGTCCATTTTGGCTTTCTCTCACCATTCTAAGCCTATTTTGGACACAGGAGGTGAAATGTGTTATCATGGACTGATAGACTTACATTTCTGCCCAGAAAACACTTAGAGTAGTTAAAGATGATGAATTATAGTAGTTGGATGAAGTTTCTTAAGATAATTTGTCTGTATTCAACAGTGTCCATTTTGGCTTTCTCTCACCATTCTAAGCCTATTTTGGACACAGGAGGTGAATTGTCTTTCCAGAAGCTGGCAAAGCTGAACTTCTGCACAGGAAACACTTAGAATAGTTCAAGATGATGAATTATAGTAGTTGGATGAAGTTTCTTAAGATAATTTGTCTGTATTCAACAGTGTCCATTTTGGCTTTCTCTCACCATTCTAAGCCTATTTTGGACACAGGAGGTGAAATGTGTTATCATGGACTGATAGACTTACATTTCTGCCCAGAAAACACTTAGAGTAGTTAAAGATGATGAATTATAGTAGTTGGATGAAGTTTCTTAAGATAATTTGTCTGTATTCAACAGTGTCCATTTTGGCTTTCTCTCACCATTCTAAGCCTATTTTGGACACAGGAGGTGAATTGTCTTTCCAGAAGCTGGCAAAGCTGAACTTCTGCACAGGAAACACTTAGAATAGTTAAAGATGATGAATTATAGTAGTTGGATGAAGTTTCTTAAGATAATTTGTCTGTATTCAACAGTGTCCATTTTGGCTTTCTCTCACCATTCTAAGCCTATTTTGGACACAGGAGGTGAAATGTGTTATCATGGACTGATAGACTTACATTTCTGCACAGGAAACACTTAGAATAGTTAAAGATGATGAATTACATTAGTTGGATGAAGTTTCTTAAGATAATTTGTCTGTATTCAACAGTGTCCATTTTGGCTTTCTCTCACCATTCTAAGCCTATTTTGGACACAGGAGGTGAATTGTCTTTCCAGAAGCTGGTAATGCTGAACTACTGCACAGGAAACACTTAGAATAGTTAAAGATGATGAATTATAGTAGTTGGATGAAGTTTCTTAAGATAATTTGTCTGTATTCAACAGTGTCCATTTTGGCTTTCTCTCACCATTCTAAGCCTATTTTGGACACAGGAGGTGAATTGTCTTTCCAGAAGCTGGCAAAGCTGAACTTCTGCACAGGAAACACTTAGAATAGTTAAAGATGATGAATTATAGTAGTTGGATGAAGTTTCTTAAGATAATTTGTCTGTATTCAACAGTGTCCATTTTGGCTTTCTCTCACCATTCTAAGCCTATTTTGGACACAGGAGGTGAATTGTCTTTCCAGAAGCTGGCAAAGCTGAACTTCTGCACAGGAAACACTTAGAATAGTTAAAGATGATGAATTATAGTAGTTGGATGAAGTTTCTTAAGATAATTTGTCTGTATTCAACAGTGTCCATTTTGGCTTTCTCTCACCATTCTAAGCCTATTTTGGACACAGGAGGTGAATTGTCTTTCCAGAAGCTGGCAAAGCTGAACTTCTGCACAGGAAACACTTAGAATAGTTAAAGATGATGAATTATAGTAGTTGGATGAAGTTTCTTAAGATAATTTGTCTGTATTCAACAGTGTCCATTTTGGCTTTCTCTCACCATTCTAAGCCTATTTTGGACACAGGAGGTGAAATGTGTTATCATGGACTGATAGACTTACATTTCTGCCCAGAAAACACTTAGAGTAGTTAAAGATGATGAATTACATTAGTTGGATGAAGTTTCTTAAGATAATTTGTCTGTATTCAACAGTGTCCATTTTGGCTTTCTCTCACCATTCTAAGCCTATTTTGGACACAGGAGGTGAATTGTCTTTCCAGAAGCTGGCAAAGCTGAACTCCTGCACAGGAAACACTTAGAATAGTTAAAGATGATGAATTATAGTAGTTGGATGAAGTTTCTTAAGATAATTTGTCTGTATTCAACAGTGTCCATTTTGGCTTTCTCTCACCATTCTAAGCCTATTTTGGACACAGGAGGTGAATTGTCTTTCCAGAAGCTGGTAATGCTGAACTGCTGCACAGGAAACACTTAGAATAGTTAAAGATGATGAATTATAGTAGTTGGATGAAGTTTCTTAAGATAATTTGTCTGTATTCAACAGTGTCCATTTTGGCTTTCTCTCACCATTCTAAGCCTATTTTGGACACAGGAGGTGAATTGTCTTTCCAGAAGCTGGCAAAGCTGAACTTCTGCACAGGAAACACTTAGAATAGTTAAAGATGATGAATTATAGTAGTTGGATGAAGTTTCTTAAGATAATTTGTCTGTATTCAACAGTGTCCATTTTGGCTTTCTCTCACCATTCTAAGCCTATTTTGGACACAGGAGGTGAAATGTGTTATCATGGACTGATAGACTTACATTTCTGCCCAGAAAACACTTAGAGTAGTTAAAGATGATGAATTACATTAGTTGGATGAAGTTTCTTAAGATAATTTGTCTGTATTCAACAGTGTCCATTTTGGCTTTCTCTCACCATTCTAAGCCTATTTTGGACACAGGAGGTGAATTGTCTTTCCAGAAGCTGGTAATGCTGAACTACTGCACAGGAAACACTTAGAATAGTTAAAGATGATGAATTATAGTAGTTGGATGAAGTTTCTTAAGATAATTTGTCTGTATTCAACAGTGTCCATTTTGGCTTTCTCTCACCATTCTAAGCCTATTTTGGACACAGGAGGTGAATTGTCTTTCCAGAAGCTGGCAAAGCTGAACTTCTGCACAGGAAACACTTAGAATAGTTAAAGATGATGAATTATAGTAGTTGGATGAAGTTTCTTAAGATAATTTGTCTGTATTCAACAGTGTCCATTTTGGCTTTCTCTCACCATTCTAAGCCTATTTTGGACACAGGAGGTGAAATGTGTTATCATGGACTGATAGACTTACATTTCTGCCCAGAAAACACTTAGAGTAGTTAAAGATGATGAATTACATTAGTTGGATGAAGTTTCTTAAGATAATTTGTCTGTATTCAACAGTGTCCATTTTGGCTTTCTCTCACCATTCTAAGCCTATTTTGGACACAGGAGGTGAATTGTCTTTCCAGAAGCTGGTAATGCTGAACTACTGCACAGGAAACACTTAGAATAGTTAAAGATGATGAATTATAGTAGTTGGATGAAGTTTCTTAAGATAATTTGTCTGTATTCAACAGTGTCCATTTTGGCTTTCTCTCACCATTCTAAGCCTATTTTGGACACAGGAGGTGAATTGTCTTTCCAGAAGCTGGCAAAGCTGAACTTCTGCACAGGAAACACTTAGAATAGTTAAAGATGATGAATTATAGTAGTTGGATGAAGTTTCTTAAGATAATTTGTCTGTATTCAACAGTGTCCATTTTGGCTTTCTCTCACCATTCTAAGCCTATTTTGGACACAGGAGGTGAATTGTCTTTCCAGAAGCTGGCAAAGCTGAACTTCTGCACAGGAAACACTTAGAATAGTTAAAGATGATGAATTATAGTAGTTGGATGAAGTTTCTTAAGATAATTTGTCTGTATTCAACAGTGTCCATTTTGGCTTTCTCTCACCATTCTAAGCCTATTTTGGACACAGGAGGTGAAATGTGTTATCATGGACTGATAGACTTACATTTCTGCCCAGAAAACACTTAGAGTAGTTAAAGATGATGAATTATAGTAGTTGGATGAAGTTTCTTAAGATAATTTGTCTGTATTCAACAGTGTCCATTTTGGCTTTCTCTCACCATTCTAAGCCTATTTTGGACACAGGAGGTGAATTGTCTTTCCAGAAGCTGGCAAAGCTGAACTTCTGCACAGGAAACACTTAGAATAGTTCAAGATGATGAATTATAGTAGTTGGATGAAGTTTCTTAAGATAATTTGTCTGTATTCAACAGTGTCCATTTTGGCTTTCTCTCACCATTCTAAGCCTATTTTGGACACAGGAGGTGAAATGTGTTATCATGGACTGATAGACTTACATTTCTGCCCAGAAAACACTTAGAGTAGTTAAAGATGATGAATTATAGTAGTTGGATGAAGTTTCTTAAGATAATTTGTCTGTATTCAACAGTGTCCATTTTGGCTTTCTCTCACCATTCTAAGCCTATTTTGGACACAGGAGGTGAATTGTCTTTCCAGAAGCTGGCAAAGCTGAACTTCTGCACAGGAAACACTTAGAATAGTTAAAGATGATGAATTATAGTAGTTGGATGAAGTTTCTTAAGATAATTTGTCTGTATTCAACAGTGTCCATTTTGGCTTTCTCTCACCATTCTAAGCCTATTTTGGACACAGGAGGTGAAATGTGTTATCATGGACTGATAGACTTACATTTCTGCCCAGAAAACACTTAGAGTAGTTAAAGATGATGAATTACATTAGTTGGATGAAGTTTCTTAAGATAATTTGTCTGTATTCAACAGTGTCCATTTTGGCTTTCTCTCACCATTCTAAGCCTATTTTGGACACAGGAGGTGAATTGTCTTTCCAGAAGCTGGCAAAGCTGAACTCCTGCACAGGAAACACTTAGAATAGTTAAAGATGATGAATTATAGTAGTTGGATGAAGTTTCTTAAGATAATTTGTCTGTATTCAACAGTGTCCATTTTGGCTTTCTCTCACCATTCTAAGCCTATTTTGGACACAGGAGGTGAATTGTCTTTCCAGAAGCTGGTAATGCTGAACTACTGCACAGGAAACACTTAGAATAGTTAAAGATGATGAATTATAGTAGTTGGATGAAGTT